>NC_053137.1:65185482-65485482 GCF_016808335.1 Panicum virgatum | reverse complement strand
GAGAAGCTGGGCATACCCAACTTCCCGAGCATGCGCGGCTACGAGGTGATCGACGCGGCCAAGGCGGAGCTGGAGGCCAAGTGCCCCGGCACGGTCTCGTGCGCGGACGTCGTGGCCTTCGCCGCCCTCGACGCGTCCTTCTTCCTCAGCGGCGGCGACGTCGACTTCGCCATGCCCGCGGGCCGCTACGACGGCAACGTGTCCCTCGCCAGCGAGACCCTGCCGAACCTGCCGCCGCCGTTCGCCGGCCTCCAGCAGCTCGAGAGGATGTTCGCCGACAAGGGCCTCGACGCCTTCGACATGGTCGCGCTCTCCGGCGCGCACAGCGTCGGGCGCTCGCACTGCTCCTCCTTCAGCCGCGACCGCCTCCCTCCCGGCGCCGCCACCTCCGACATGGACCCGGCGTTCGCCGCCGAGCTGCGGGCTAACTGCTCGTCGGCAGACGGCGCCGACAACACGGTGGCGCAGGACCACGAGACCCCCGACGAGCTGGACAACCAGTACTACCAGAACGTGCTCGACCGCAAGGTCCTCTTCACGTCGGACGCCGCGCTCACCTCCAAGAAGGACGACATGACGAGCTACCTGGTGCGCGTGTACGCGATGTTCCCGTGGCTGTGGCAGCAGAAGTACGCGGAGGCCATGGTGAAGATGGGCAGCATCGAGGTCAAGACGGCCGCCACCGGTGAGATCAGGAGGGAGTGCCGTGTCGTCAACAGCAGGCCGTGATGATCGGACGGCCGGTCGTGCGCGTGCCTACTACTGATCAAACTCTCTGACCCTGTTGTTTTATCTACTCTTTTTTTCCCACCTAACTCCGATTCATTCTTTTTGTTGTTCTATTGTGCTGTAATAATAATAATAATAAAGGTAATTAGTTATTTCTTCTGCGGTGTTGCAGTCAGATCTTGGAATCATACCTGACAGCTACTCCATGTGTCTGCATCGGTCAGGCTACTTGTTTAGAAAATAAAGCAAACTGTGCTGTCGGTGCGTAGTATGAGAACAGCAGGAAAGGAAAGGAAAGGAAAGACGTTCCATCCAGGCATAATCTTCATTCGCTGTAGATAAATGCATGATAAGCATACGTGAATGATCAAGCTCTAGCTTGTGGATGCCATTATTACAGAACCGGACTGTGTAGGATCCAAGAAAATCTAAAACTTCCACGAAAAGGACCTCTATTTCCCAAAACTTTTTTTTTGAGATACACTCAAAACCTTTTTTAGGTAGAAGAAGAGTATGGTAGGCCGTAGGCCCATGTTTCCATGGGCTAATATGATGGGTGGGAAAACTGCTCAGCCCAAGAACATCACTTGTTGGGCCCAAGAACATAATCTCGCCTTGAAATCCCATTTTTTCATAACGGGATCACCTTTTTTTTTCTGAGGACATATCGGGATCCATCACTTGGCGCCACCAAGATGACAAGTTAATACTTTGATCTGAGCTCATGGAATGCAAGTATAAGCACAGGCACAAAATTAGCCTATACTTATAGCAAATCAATAATTTGGAAATACAGTTAGTAAGCTTTTTTTTAGCAAAATATAGTTAGTAAGCTCACGAGTCAAGACATGATATCAGCTCTGAACTTCTGAAGCGTAGTTTCCTTACTGATGAAGATTGTAGTAAATATCAGTACTGTCATTTCATTACTTTCTGGAATCTCAAATGGTAATACAATCAAATTTTCATCATATAAATTCAACAAAACAATGAAGCAACATTAGGGGGGCAAGGGTAAAGAATAGCAGAATTGAGAATGGAAATAGTGAAACAAAAAGAGAAATAGCAGAGCGAACAGGAGCGTAGGCGCGTCGTGTTGTGTCCATCTCACACGTCAGGTTCGAACCATCAGCCGGAGTATGGCTTGTTGACGAAGCCGCACATCTTCCTGATCTCCCCATTGGCGGAGGTCTTGACCTCGACGCCGCCCATCTTCACCATGGCCTGCCCGAACTTGGACTGCCACAGCTTGGGAGAGAGGGCGGCTGCGTACACCAGCGGAATCGTCTCGTTCGACTTGAGGAGCGCGGCGTCCGACGCGAAGAGCACCTTGCGGCCGATCACGTTCATGTAGTACTGGGTGTCCAGCTGGTCGGGGGTCTTGTAGTCCTGCGCCACCGTGTTGTCCGCGCCGGTCGGCGACGCGCAGTCAGCCTGGAGCTTGGCGGCGAGCGTGGCGTCCATGTCCGAGGTGTTGCTGGGCGGGAGGCGGTCGGAGAAGGACGAGCAGTGGGAGCGGCCGATGCTGTGCGCGCCGGAGAGGGCGACCATGTCGACGGTGTCGAGCCCCTTGGCGGCGAACATGGCCTTGAGGCGCGGGACGTCGGCGAAGGGCGGGGGCAGGTTGGGGAGGGTCTCGCTGGCGAGGGACACGTTGCCGTCGTAGCGGCCCGCGGGCATGGTGAAGTTGATGGCGTAGCCGCTGAGGAAGTAGCTGGCGTCGCGGCCGGCGAAGGCGACGATGTCGGCGCAGGACACGACGCCCGGGCACGTCGCCTCGAGCGTCGCCTTGGCCGCGTCGATGACCTCGAAGCCGCGCAGGCTCAGGTTCGGGATGCCCAGCATCTCCGGCTGCGGGTTGGCGTCCGTCCGCTGGAGCAGAACGGAGGCGTCGCAGCCCTGGACGTGTCGCGATGTTGAGTGTTGTCAGATGGAGAAGCGCTCATACGACTTTGATGCAAGCCGCGACGTACATGAAGCGAGCCGTGGATGAACGACTTACCCGGACGAAGCAGTCGTGGAAGAAGAGGCGGACGAGGCCAGCTTTGATGCCGGCGTCGGCGCCGCGCACGGCCTCCCTGACGATGCCTTCCGCTCCGGGGCACTTGTCGTCGTAGTATCCGACCCTCAGGCCAGCGGCAGGATAGGTGGTGGGTGGGTTGGGTGCCGGAGGATAAGTGGGTGTCGTCGGGGGTGTGGGATTGCCGCCGCCATAGCCGTAGCCGCCGTAGCCCGCTTGGCACGACACGGAGCCGAGCAGCGCGAGTACGGTGAGTACAGCGAGCTTATTATTGGCGGCCATGTCTGCTTCGCGCACTCTGCCAGGAGTGTCTTCTGCGTGCTCGAGTGTTGATCCAATCGAGAGACAGAGCTAGAGAGGCTTGGGACTGCAGGGACGAAGAGTTGTTGCCATCTTCCATGTCTATTTATAGGCTAGCTAGCCCGTCACGGCGAGGAAGAAGGTGCTGCTGACTGCTGTGATCGGAATGTTTTGGAGCGCACGTCGCCGCGCAACGGTGCAAGGTCAATGCGGGACATGGCGGCAACTCAAGCACCGCGCCGCGACAGAGATGACCTGCTGCTAATATTGCCCCGACAGCTGCATCTAATAATAATCTAATCAAAATCTAGCTACCTTACAGCTGCATTATATATATGAAAATTATCATCTGCGACACTCGCTGTCTATTTGCAGCTGGAAACATAGAGTACTGTACCTTAACCCACAAGTCAACTAAGCAAACAAACAACCAGGGGGTGAAGTCACGGGTTTGCCATGACTAAACAGAGGCTAATCTACTCCGATCTAGCTACCGTCGGTTGTTTCATTGATCCAGATTAACGTAACCGAAGAACAAATGACCAAAGAATGACAACTACTTTGAGCTGTTATGCACCTCAGCATATTCCTATCGACGACTGGCGTTCTGTGCCTACGTGCTGCCCAAAATTTCTTAGCTCCTATTTCCTGTGCTGCTCACTTTTTTATTTTGCGGGTAAGTGCTGCTCACATTTTTTTTCCTGGTAAATGGCTCCAGTTCCACTAGCAGTCCACATTTGTTAGCGCTTTTTTTTTCTCACCAAGGCATGTTTAGTTCCCACAAAATTTTCTACAGTACATCCGCAATTCGAAGTTCACGACCAAGAGCTTATCGAATTTTTGGCACATGTATGGAGTATTAAATACAGTTGAAAAAAATAACTAATTACACAGACTAACTGATCAGCACGTGATGTATCTTTTAACTTATCAAATTTTTGGACACATACATGGAGCATTAAATGCAGTTGAAAAAATAAATAATTACACAGACTAACTGATTAGCACGAGATATATCTTTTAAGCCTAATTAGTCTATAATTGGATATTATTTGCCAAGTAACAACGAAATGTGCTACAGTACACTACAAAAAATCTGTTGATACATGACGATTAAATTTCGTCACAGATCACTAAAAAACCATCATAAATCAGTATCTATGACGATTTCAAATTACATCATTTATTGAGCGTCATAGATCATACCTCATGACATTCCTTAAAAATTCGTCACGGATTGCTTGATCCATGACGTTTTGAATCCGTCATAAAATAGCCCTGGACCCCCGAAGCCCAACCCAAGCCCATTTTTTATGACGAAAATTAACGTCATAGATTCAATTGCCATGTCACAAATTAATAACATGGAGAATGACGTGGCTGATGACATGGCGATGATGTGGATGGCAATGATGATGTCATGGTTGCTGACATGGCAATGATAGGTGACGTGGATGGTGATATCAGCAGCACAGCCCACAGCCCATTTGTGGATGTGCCCATATAACAATTCAGCCCACCAATTTTCATATAGCCCATAAATGAAATTAATAGTTCTAGCCCATAAACCACAACAAAAAATACCAGACCAAAATATATGACCATAATATTCCATATTCCATCCAGAATAACATCAAAATAAGGGATCACATACAGTCTTTCCAACCAGTAGCACTAGCATCCCAACATTCAAGGATCAGAAACAATAAAAAGGCTTAGGACAAAAGACAACAAAAAGGAGCAGAAACAACCAAAGGTACATGAAGCTACAACAGCAAAGTTTTGTTCTTGCAAAAGGTTGAAGTTCCACCAGAAGCTAACATGCCACCTTGTTGCTTAGCTTTGACTTAGCAAAAGCATGTGTTTTGTTTCCAACTTAGCTTGCTGACTTCAATCACAGTTATTTCTGCAGGTGTTTCTATTTCAAGATTGTCACAAAATACCTACAAAACAGAGACATATGCATATCAATACTATTGGTTTGCTCTTAAGAGGTTGGCTCAGTTTCAGAGAAAGTAGCTACAGCATATGGTATAAAAGTTGGATAAACTACCTGATGAGTAAGAGCCTAGGCCATGGCTCGCTCGCGTTTAGCTGCAGCTTCCTGCCACTTTAAAAGTTTTGTTTGGATATCTTCCACAGAACCAATACTATCACACCAGCCATTCTGTAATTTAATACTACGCTAAAAGTTCACAAACAAACTAAATTGTTGCACGAAAAAACTAAAAGCTCACAAACTAAATTGTTGCACGACCATGTCAGTTATTTTCTAACAAGAGCACGATATGTTTCTATAGGAAAATATGGTAATCTGTAATCAAATCATGTGCCAGCCTAACCAGCCCTTTTAAAATGGCTTGAAGCCTAACCAGCCCTTTGGTTTCAATCATCAAGTGAGAATGCAATAGATCAATGCACCACTATGTTTCTTTTAGAACCATAATATCATGCAATAGACATTCAGAGCTGAACATATGCATGAAGCAAACAGATCCCACATTTATTTATGAGCCGAGTTATTAAATTTCCAAGGAGCATGCATCCTTAAATTAGATAGCAAGATTTATTCTTTTACCAATGTGCACTTATTGTATAAACAGGAAAATCATGGGTTAGATTAAATGGTAAAAACCATTATTGTTACTCTTCTCCTTATTCACACTGAAATGTGATGCTCTGCAAGTCAGATAAAAGAATACAAAGAGTCAGCTTCTAGGGAACAGAGAGCAGTGCAAAAGCTAAATGTACTGTTAAATTGCAACAAGCTACCAGCACAAATGAGTCTAGGTAGTGTGCGCGACTAATTACTGCTATTTTTTAATAATGGAATAATGTGCAAACTATTGGTAATATCATTTATATCCTAGGTACGCATTTCAACGAACAGTTGATGCATAGATGTGCTATGGAAAACAGAGCACCTGGACCATGAATCCAATTAAATCATGCACTTTCTTGGTCTACCCAGGTGCTTAGAAGCCACAGATTAAGGCCCTGTTTGGGGGAGCTTAAGCTTCTCCAAAAGCTCAACTTGGAAAAGCTCCACTTGATTCCCTAGAAAGCTGCTTTTCAGAGAAGCTATCTAGTCTATTTGGGGGAGCTTATCCAAAGCGCTTGTCAGGGAGCGGAGCTCCGGCCGCGCCATCAAGGGAGCGGAGCTCCGGCCGCGCCATCAAGGGAGGGAGCTCCGACCGCCGCCGACCCCCGGTCGCGCCGCCTAGGGAGCTCACCCCCACCGCCGCCGAGCCCCGGCCACGCCGCTCGAGGGCGCTGGAGCTCCGGCACGCCGCCCAGGGAGCTCGCCCCGGTCGCGCCGCTCGGGGGAGCTGGAGCTCCAGCCGCGCCGCCCAGGGAGCTCGCCCCCGCCCCCGCTGAGCCCCGGGCGTGCGCACTGGGGAGCTCACCCCCGCAGTCGCCGAGCCCCGGCCGCGCGCCCTGGGGGGAGCTCTGGGCGGCGCGGCCATGGGGGGAGCTCTGGGCGGCGCCGACCATCGAGGGGGGGAGCTCGGGGTGGCGCGGCCATGGGGGAGCAAGGGTCCGCGAAGCCCCTGCACCGCCGCGCGCTGGATCTGGAGCCCCTGCGCCGCCGCTGACCTCGAGGGGGGGGGAGAGGAGGCCGCCGGATGCGTGGGAGCGGGAGGCGGAGGTCGTCGAAGGAGGGAGCTCGAGGGGTGCCGGCCGTCGGCCGTCAAGGGAGGGAGCTCGGGGCGGCGCCGACCATCGAGGAAGGGAGCTCGGGGCGGCACGGCCATCGGGGGAGCTCGGGGCGGTGCCGGCAAGGGGGTGGGGGCCATGGCGGAGGCCGGCGAGGGGAGGACTCAAGGGGCGGCGGCCGGAGCAGAGGGGAGGGGAGGGGCGCGGAGGGGAGAGGAGGAGCAGTGATGGGCGGCGCGGAGGGGAGGTGAGGGGTGGCGGTGGTTGGCGCGGAGGGGGAAAAGGAGCGGGGAAGGAGGCGGACGACGGGACGAGCAAAAGCTCGGGAAGCTCCTCTCACCGTGCTTTTCGTCGCTAGGCAAAAATGAGCTTCTGGGTTTGCTCGCTGGTGGGAGAAGCAACCCCGTTTGGGGGAGCTTCTAGCTTTTCCAGCTACTTGGAGTAGCAGAAGCTGCAGGAAGCTCCCCCAAACAGGGCCTAAATCATGCCATGATTATGTTGGCCAGCATATAAGTAAGGCATTGAACAATAACAATAAGGGAGGAGGAGGAGGATAGATGGACCAACGACTCATACCATGGTAATGTATTTCCCTCCTATGAGGAGGATGAGCATATGGAGGGGAGGGCCGCCTCTCCAAATCCCAGTGGGACGATACGGCAGCGATGGATCCGGTGGCCACGGATCCAGCCAAGTCTGAAGGGCAAAAACGAGCTCAGCCCTTGTTTTGTTCCAAAATTTTCACTACAGCTAAGAAAATGTCGAGTTGGGGGCTAGAATGGTCTTTTTAGGATAAAATAATGAGCAATTTTCTTATGCTATAGAAATTTAAAAAACTAAAAAAAATTGAATTTAAGTTTTTACAAAATATTATGTAGCAACATAGATGCATACGTGAACTCGGTTTGTTATATTGATTCGTGGGCTCATGTTAACTATAATGCATTTTTCTTTATCACCATTGTGGTTTAAGCATAATATTAAATTTATGACGATTTTTATTTTCATTCTATGATGTTTTTAGACGTTTGTCACAGAAACTGGGCCCAAATTAGGGCTCGTATGGGCTATTTACAAATCTGTGACAAAAAATTATAAATCTGTGACAAGTAATGGCCCATGAGTGCTGTGTGCATATGTTTAGTACCACCTTGCTAGTTGAGCAAGGATGGAGCCAACTTATAAGCCTTTGTCCTCCAGTCATAGCACCTTCGGGTTGACTATTTTACGCGAAGCGAGGACGAAGGCGTAAGTGAGGTGCTATGTGTAAGCGGGCTTGCCTCTCGAAAGGGTTGGGTTGTGCGGTGTTAGAGAATGGGGTGTTACAAATGATATCAAATTGGCCCAGTAGTGACCCATGAGTGCTGCGTACACATATTTAGTACCACCTTGCTAGTTGAGCAAGGGTGGAGACAACTTATAAGCATTTGTCCTCCAGCTATAGCACCTTCGGGTTGACTCTTTTACGCGAAGCAAGAACAAAAGCGTAAGTGAAGTGCTATGTGTAAGCGGGCTCGCCCCTCGGAAGGGCTAAAATCTATAGTTTACGACCCTACAACACATGAAAAATTCTTGTACCTAGTTATAACTGGAATTTTGTTTATAGTTAGTGATAACTAGTTATAACTGGAATTTTGTTTATAGTTAGTGATAACTAGTTTATACTGAAATCACCACTGCTAACGTTTTTTAATTAACCGTTCCCAAGAAGAGAGCGAGAGCGCCGCGCTACCTGCACCGCGGTCGTGTCGCGTGTCCCGTCCCGTGCGACAAAGGGGCGCACGAGCGAACCGCTGGACTGGGCTCCACCGGACGCATACAGATGTGTACACAGGCACGACACGTTGCATTTCAGCCAAGTCCATCCAGGATTCCAGGTACAGTTACTGGAGTACTTACTACTGACACCACCGCTAGCTAGCTGCTCGGCGGTGGCATCACGGCACACATGCATACACACAGATCGAGCCATCACGCACACACGCAAACACCAGGCCAGTAACCTCTCAGATGCAGCACCGGCGGATCAGGATCACCCAAAAGAGCAAGGCACGGCACGCCGCCGGCGACGGGTCGTCGTCTAGACGACTAGACCTTGGTGAAGCGGAGGTAGCCCTTCTTGGAGGGCAGGTCGGCGGTCTCGAAGCCGTCCGGGAACAGCTTCCTGGCCTCGTCGTCTGAGACGCTGGGCCCGATGACGGCGCGGTCGCCGGGCTTCCAGTTGGCCGGGGTGGCCACCTTGCCCTTGTGCCTGGCGGCCGTCAGCTGCGAGTCCACGGCGCGGAGCACCTCGTCCATGTTCCGCCCCGTGCACGCCGGGTACAGGAAGCTCAGCTTCACCGTCTTGTCGGGCCCCACGACGTGGAGCGCGCGGGAGGGCAGGCTCACCCCGCGCGCGTCCTTCTCGTCCGGGTCCACCATGTTGAGCTCCCTGATGGCCCTGCGGTCCGGGTCCGCCATGATCGGGTACGTCAGTTTGGCCCCCGGCTTGAAGGCCTCGATGTCCTTGATCCACTCCTTGTGGGACGCCACGTCGTCGCAGGAGATGCCCAGCAGCTTCACGCCCCGCTTCTCGAACTCGTGCGCGTACCCCGCCATCGCCGCCATCTCCGTCGTGCACACCGGCGTGAAGTCAGCTGCGGGTTGATGTTCAGAGATTAGAGGAATTGATTGATGAAAAAGCTAGCATGAAGCCAAGAGAAGCACGGAGCGAGCGAGACAGCATATATACCGGGGTGGGAGAAGATGATGGCGTAGCCGTCGCCGACGAAGTCGTGGATGCGGATCCGGCCCTGGGTGGAGTCCAGCTCCAGGTTGGGGATGGTGTCGCCGATGGTGAGCCCCGGCATGGTGGCCTGCGTCGAGCTCCGGTTACTGCAAACTACAACTACCGACTCGTCGCTGCTAGTTGGTGTTACACGAGAGCACTGCTGGCAATGGTGGGAGGCCTGCCTGAGAAGTCACCGAGCGCAGCACATATATGTAGCCGAGCTGCCCAGGTCGGTGACGGACTGCGTGGAGAAGTGGCACCCCGGCGCGGTGCATGGGCGCCGCGTAGCCGGGCAGCCGGCCTCGTGGCAGCTGCCTCGGGCTCCTGCGCTCAGTCAGTGCGTTTGACCTGCCGCCTCGCTGGTCTTGCCGTCGGGACATCAGAACAAACCAGTGTGGCAGTGTCCAGTGATCCCGTGGTGAGCTGCAGCATTTGGTCTGTTCTGAAGCGGGCCGTGCAACATTTCGCCCAAGAGAATGGGCTTAACTAGTTTCCCGGCCTTTAAGGAAACGAGTTTTCCGGCCTAGTTCTGCAAACCGACATCGTGTTTGTTAAAGACAGGTTCCTCCCCAAGGCCTGAGAGGATTTCACGCGTACTGCACTCGTTCGCAGCACGCCACGTCGATGGACAGGCTTTCCGATTCGCTCGCTGCCACTCCGAGTGGTGGAGCTGGGACGCCTCCCTCTACGGATAGCGTGGGTCCCTCAGATCACAGCAAAAAGGTGTGCAGGATGGCCAGCTGCAGGATTCCCTCGCGTGGTGCAGCTGTTCCAAGGACATCGGTGGACCAGTGCATACTACAGAGTAAAAAAAAACATACCAAATGCAAACTAACTCCTTGGTGCCCCTGATATGTTTCTAAAAAAGACTGCTCTTTTATCGGCCACATGGGAGAATAAGCGCCGCTTCTCCAAAAGCTGAGTGTTAGCCAGCTCATAGAATTTTTGTAGTTGATGAACAATGCCAAAACTCTTAGGCTGCGTTTGGAAGTAGGAATTGAAGGCCGGAATCGTGAATTGGAACCGTACACGCCGCAATTCACGTGTTTGGACGGCTTCCGCATTGACAGCCGGAAACCTCCCTCCAATGCCGCGAAATATTGGGCCAGTGCGCGGGCACCCGCCCACAATTCGGAGACCTCCCGCCCGCATTGCTCGGCATCTTAATTCCCCCACTCCCCGCGTACCGGTTCATGACCAAAAAAAAAGAAAATGCCGACCCCGCCCCCTCCGCGGCTTCCTCTGGCGGGCGTCAATAGGCGCTAGGCGGACGGCCACCTCGGGAGGGCGCCACCGCCGCCGCCGTCCCCTCCGCCGCAGGTACCTGTCATCCAGCCCTCCTCCAGCAAACTTCCGTCCTTTCCCCTTCTTCTTGGTAGACCATCTCTCTCCCAATCTCCCCTGTGTTTCCTGGATCGATTTTTGTGCAGCCAGTTCAGATCGATCCATGACGTCTTCCTTCCCCTTAGATGTTTGCCTAGTACTCTAGAAGCCAGCAGCTATTCTTTGTGCAAGTGCAGAGCAGCCGGAGCCATCTCGCACCAAAACACAATTAAACACGCAATAAAAAACACAATTAAACACCATGACTTTTGTATTGTTTTTGCCCTTTTTTGATGTTACAGATAACCAAGAAACAGTCGGCATCAGGCTAATGTCAAGACGTCCAGCCCTTTTTTGATGTTACAGATAACCAAGAAGCACTTCGTACTCTACCGACACTGTGACACAGAACTTGCTAAAGCAGTGACGATGCACAATGGAGTCCACGCAAGCACATCCTTTTTATTCATTCAGCAACGAAACAAAAGCGTCACCACCAACATCATTATTCCAATCCAGCTTATTACCATCACTCACAATCTTAAGTCACGCACGCACGGAAAAGTGAATGAAAAAGCAACCACCATCACAATCGACAGTCGTCGTTCATCAGGTAGTCTTTGGGCCCGTCAGAACTCAGACGTCGCAGGTCAGCCACAGCGGCTCCTCGAACTGGCCCATCGGGTCCTCCCCGGCGGGCGCGCCCAGCGACAGCGCTTCCACCCCGAGCCCGGCGCTCAAGGGCCCCCACGCCGGCGTCCCGTTCTCGTAGGCGTTGCAGGTGAGCCGCAGGAGCCCCGACCCGTCGAGCCGGCACGCGTACAGGTCCCCGTACGGCTGGAACTGGTTGGGCCCCGAGATGGGCTCCGCCATCACGCCGCCGAGGTTCGCCGTGAACAGCAGCCACCGCGAGTCCGGGCTGAAGCACACGTGGTTGATCCGCTCCTGGTCCGCCTCCGCGCTGCCCTCGGGCCCGGCCACGGGCACGCGCCGGAGCCCGGACCCGTCGGGCCGCACCAGGTAGATGCTGAACACGGCCGGGTTCGCCGGGTCGTGCCGGTTCGACGAGAACGCGATCAGCCTCCCGTCGGGGGACCAGCTCGGCATCGTGTCGATCCACTCGCCCTCCGTCAGCCGCCGCACGCCGCCCTCCTCGCCGCGCGCCGTGTCGACCACGTACAGGTTCTTGTGCCCCGTGCGCCCGGACCGGAACACCAGCCACCGCCCGCAGGGGGACACCGCCGGGAACGCGTCGTTCCCGGCCTCGGGCCGGGTGAGCGCCCTCACCGTCGCGTCCACCTCCTTGCGGTCGTCGGTGAGCTCGCTTGGGTCGAACTCCACCCGCGCGATCCGGACCGTCGCCTTCGTGGTCTCGAAGATGGGCCCCGCCGAGGTGAACACGACGCCGCGCTCGGTCGGGCTCCACGTGGTGTAGAAGAGCCCGGGGTCCCTGCTGATCGTCCACCGCCTGGTGCCGTCGGACCGGAGGACCATGACGCCCGGCGTCGCGAAGAAGTCGCCGTTCACGGCGATGTGCGACGCGTCGGGCGAGAAGGACGGGAACGTGCCGTTCACGCGGAGCATCCGGAGGGAGCTCACGGGGCTCCGCACCGGCTGCAGGTAGGGGACAACAGAGTCGCCAGGCGCGCCGGCGCCGCGGAACCGGTGGTACCCGAGGCGCCCGCCCGACGGCGAGAAGAAGGGGTTGTAGTGGTGGAGCTCCGGGTTGAGGAGCTCCGTGAGCGGGGAGAAGCGCTCGGTCTCTAGGTCGAACAGCTCGATGTGCCGCTGAGCGCGGCCCTTCCGCCGCGTCGCGACCGCGATCCAGCTGCCCCCGCCGCGGCCGACAGCGGCGGGGGTGAAGCAGTGCAGCCCCGGCGGGGTCACGCGGCGCTCGCCAGCGGCGGTGGGCTCGAGGGTCTCCGGCGACACGTCCACCCGGAACACGCTCCACCACCCGTCGTCGGCGACGCGGTGGAAGAAGAGCGTGCGCTCCCCGTGCCAGGTCGGCCACCCGCCCCGCTCCGCGACGACGACGCGGCGCGCCGGGTCGGCCGCGCGGAACACGGCGACCTCCGTCTCCAGGACCCGGAAGTCGAACGCCCAGGGCCGGTCCCCGTACGACGCGACGGCGATGAGGTCCCCGGACGCCGACACGGCAGGGCTCATGTCCACGACGCCCCGCGGCGTGACCCGCTCCACCGCCTCGCCCTCGCCGCTCAGCCACGCCGCGTACACCGCCGCCCAGCTCCGGAACGGCCGGTCCGGCTTCTCGTGCGCGGAGACGAAGTACACCCGGCCGCCGCGCACCGTGGGGCGGTCGTGGAACAGGCTGCCCTCGGCCGCCGGGAGCGGCTCGGGGCGCTCGGACCCCGGCCGGGACAGGAACAGGCCCGCGGCGCCCGTCCGCTCGGAGACGAACGCGACCGCGTCGCCGGCGTCGTCCGCGAACTGGGCGTTGAAGTTGACGGACACGCCGTCCGTGTGGCGCCGCTCGTCGAGCTCCGGCGCGTCGGGGGCACCATCGTCCGTGGGGGCCGGCACGGCGACGGAGAAGACGTCGAAGCCGAAGCCGGAGACGCCGACGGAGGCGAAGAGGATCGTGCCCGTGGGCTCCATCGGGGCTCGAGAAGTGACTGGAGCTTTGTTTGGCTTGTGTGATGGACACGACGACACGACACGACTGATGGTGCGCGAGCCGTGTGAGCTGAGTTGGGAGTGAAACTGCAGTGGTGTGGTGTGGCCAGTATTTGTAGGTTAGTGGTGGGGCCAAGGCGCAGTCACGGGGTCCGCATGGAAAACGTTATCTGCTTGGAACGTGGCTGACGGGGCACTGCAGTGTGAACGAGCGTGTGGCAAACGGAATCTGTGGATCACGTAGCCGTCCCCGATCCGATCACTCGATCACGGCTGCGGGTCCAGCGTATCCTCTGAGCAGTTCGCGACAGAGGGCCACCGGCCACGTCACTAAAATGTGTACTAGTTTAGGGGCAGGGAGGTTAATTTTAGCTTCTAGTACTACTCCGTAGTACGAAACTGCCGTGGTTAGAGAACGTGTTGCCACTAAGTAAGTGGGAGGACGTGTAAAGTCAAAGCCATCGATGCTCTAAACTTGGGACTCCACGAGCATACAGCGGAGTGTACCTTACGCGAAAGGGAGGAAAGTTCATGGCACGGCACAGGTGTGTGTGAACGCAGGCGAGCAACAGGCCTGGTTGGCAGATTCGAGTTTTGGTTGAGGACACAAGGTGATAGGGATGATCCTATCTCGATTGAGCTTGATTGCCAAGAAACATTAGGCATCATCTGTTGGACTGACCATCCCCACGTTGCGACAGGAACTTTTTGGCGATCTGTGATCGCCTCTGCTTGCTACGAGTAGACTACACAGAGACATCGGGGTCGTGAGACCCTGGGAAGAGATGGTTTTGCTGCTCGTGAAGATATGCAGATGTGAACGCTGGCTCATCTTCGGACGATTCCGATTCTTCGGTCAAAGGGAAGATATCGATGTTCAAATTCGTGCGAAAGGTAAACTTTGCATTGGTTTGCATCAGATAGGCACGGCCCATTCTGGGTCCGGACATGATGTTGAGCCACAACTAGGCACGGGCGCACGGCCAACAAGCTTCTAATAATGCGTCGATTCAGAAAAAATATACATTGCAGCCTACAAACTATAACCATTTTTCTTGAAAAAAAAACAAATGACAAAATCTGACTTCTATATGCTAATGTGAGAGGCTCGGGCCGTTTCTATCACCCAATTAATCTATGACAGTGTGGGTGTTGGGTTTTTTAATAGAAAGTATTATTAATTTTTAACAGTATGTGGTTAAAATGTACTTTCAGAGATACAAACAAATATATGTTATTGTATTTAATTTGACCAAACTGTAGTATAAAATTGGACTTTTTTACATTATTAAACAACAGATCATAGCACAGTCTTAGTGGTAAGTGTTATCATTCAGGTACCAAAACTAGAAGCTTATTGGTAATTGTGCTGTCCCACACTCCTCTCTCGTCCTACGTGTCAGTACCTTGTAGCAGGGATACACACTCCTACTGCAGCAAGGTGTTCCCTCTATCACGTGCTGATTGACGGTGGGGCTGGCCTCAACGTCATCAGCTATGCAGCGTTCAAGCAGCTGCAGATCCCAGAGTCCAAGCTGACTCCCTCTCGCCCATTCTCCGGAGTGGGCCCACATCCGGTGTTCCCTCTGGGGACCATCACTCTGCCGGTCACGTTCGGGACCGAGGAGAACTTCCGCACAGAGAGCGTCCAGTTCGATGTTGCGGAGGTGAACCTCCCGTTCAATGCCATCATTGGCAGGCTGGCTCTCTACCGCTTCATGGCCATTGCCCATTACGGGTATTTGGTCCCGAAGATGCCTTCCCCTGCCAGTGTCCTCACCGTGCGGGGTGACCGCACCGCTGCCATCGCTGCAGTTGATAAACTGCATGCTCTGGCGGCAGAGGCTGCACGTTCCGAGGAGGACCCGTCCACCTCGCGAGCCAAGGTGCCTGCCAGGGCACATAAGGTTCAACCGTCCGACCCGGACAATGTTCCCGTGAAGACCATGCAGATCGGAGCGGACTCCTCCAGGACCACCCGCATCGCGGGAAACCTGGAGGAGAAATAGGAAGACGCGCTCATCACTTTCCTCCGGGCAAATGTGGACGTGTTCGCCTGGGAACCGTCACAGATGCCCGGGATCCCCAGGGAAGTGATCGAGCACCATCTGAGGATCTATCCCAACGCCACGCCGGTACGCCAGAAACCTCGGAAGCAGTCCGTGGAGCGGCAGAACTTCATCCGTAAAGAAGTCCGCAAGCTACTACACGCTGGCTTCATCGAGGAGGTCCACCACCCCGAGTGGTTGGCCAACCCGGTCGTCGTCCCAAAGGCCAACGGGAAGCTTCGGATGTGCATCGACTACACCAGCCTCAACAAGGCATGTCCTAGAGACCCCTATCTTCTTCCACATATCGATCAGATTGTGGACTCCACCTCCGGGTGTGACCTTTTGTCTTTCCTAGATGCTTACTCTAGTTTCCACCAGATACAGATGTCTAGAGAGGATAGGAAACATACTGCTTTTGTAACAGTGGATGGACTTTATTGCTATATTGTCATGCCATATGGTCTGCGGAATGCCTTACCCACGTTTGTGCGAGCTATGAACAAAACTTTCTGCAATTTAATTAGAGATATAGTTGAGGTGTATGTCGATGATATAGTAGTCAAGACTAAGGTAGGGCCAACACTAGTTGAGGACATGTCCCTCGTCTTCGACCGACTGCGCGCCACGCGCACGAAGCTGAATCCCGAGAAGTGTGTTTTCGGCGTCTCGACAGGGAAGCTGCTGGGTTTCCTGGTCTCACATCGAGGCATCGAGGCAAACCCAGGCAAGATCAAGGCAATCGAGGCGATGAGGCCTCCTGGCCGTATCAAGGACGTCCAGAAGCTTACTGGATCTCTGGCCGCTCTTAGCCGCTTCATTTCAAGGCTGGCTGAGAGGGCCCTCCCCTTCTTCAAGCTATTGAGGAGGTCCGGTCCATTCTCTTGGACTGAAGAGGCTGAACAAGCCTTCCAGGAACTGAAGCAGCACCTCACCTCACTGCCAGTATTGGTGGCTCCAGAGCTAGGTGAGACGCTGTTTTTGTATCTTGCTGCATCTGCAGAGGCGGTCAGTATGGTGCTGGTGGCCGAGAGGACGGAGCAAGCTCGCCAGGGGGACACCAGGGTCCCCACGGCCAAGGATGGTGAGCCGGACCACGGACATGGGGGTCCGGCAGCCACTCCTCTGTCTGAAGGTCCGGACCTCGGACAAGCGGGTCCAGAGGAGCCTCGACCCAGTGGGAACCCAGAACCGCTGGGGGCCCAAGGACCTGACGTGGTGGACAAGGGCAAGCCGGACCCGATGGCCAGGGTCCGGACCATCCAGAAGCCAGTCTACTATGTCAGTGAAGTCCTCCACGAGGCAAAGGCCAGGTATCTTGAGACGCATAAGCTTATCTATGCCATACTTATTGCGTCTAGGAAACTGCGCCACTATTTTCAGGCACACAGAGTTGTCGTAGTGACCTCTTATCCACTGAGAGCGATCCTGCACAACTCTAACGCCACGGGCAACATCGCCAAGTGGGCAGCAGAGTTGGCTGAGTTCCAGCTGGACTTCCAGCCCCGCCATACAGTCAAAAGCCAAATCCTGGCTGATTTCATAGCAGAATGGACTCCTTCCCCAAGCAATTCTGGGGGTCCGGACCTCAACGCCAGACCCCCGGAGCCGGAAGTCAGGACACCAGTCTTCACCGAGCCCCATTGGACACTCTTCTTCGACGGGTCTGTCCGCAAGCAGTGGGCAGGAGCTGGTGTGGTCCTCATCGACCCGAATGGAGATCAGCTGAAGTACATGGTGCACCTTGAGTTCAAGGCTACCAACAACATGGCAGAGTACGAAGCTTTGATCTTTGGCCTGACACAAGCCCTATCTCTAGGGGTCCGGCAGCTCCTGGCGAAGGGAGATTCTTAGCTGATCATCAAGCAGGTCCGGGGGGATTGCAGCTGCAACAATCCCCAGCTCGCGTCATACCTCATTCGCGTGAGGAAGCTCGAGAAGGACTTCGACGCCTTGGAACTGCAACATGTTCCCCGCGAATTCAACTCAGCAGCAGATGATCTCTCCGTGAGAGCATCTGCCTGGGCACCCATGCCCGAGGGCATCTTTGAAAGCCGGTTGCTGAAACCTACCGCCCAGCCTGCCAAACTGGGTAAAGGGGATCAAGCTAACACCTCGAAGCTAGCGGTCCCGGCGGCATTCCATCCGTGGTGCTCGCCCAGGGTTGTGTGCGCTGTTAAGGATCCTGGAGACCTCATAGACCCACTCCCACCTACTCAGGGAGGTCCCGATGCATGGATCTCCGAGATCTGGGACTACCTGAAAGACAATATCCTTCCTGATGACGATGTGTCCGCTGAGCGCATAGTACGATTGGCTAAACGCTACGCGGTGGTAGAAGGGAATCTTTACCGCCGTGGCACCAATGGTATCCTCATGCGGTGCATTTCCCAGGAAGAGGGCCACGAGTTGCTCACGGAGATCCATGGAGGCGAGTGTGTAAGTCATTCCTCATCTCGCACGCTTGTTGGTAAGGCCTTTCGGCATGGCTTCTACTGGCCGACAGCACTCCAAGATGCAGCTGAGCTGGTAAGGTCCTGTAAAGCATGCCAGTTCCATGCAAAGCAAATACACACACCGGCTCAAGCTCTGCAAATGATCCCGCCCTCATGGCCATTTGCCGTATGGGACGTGGATATCCTGGGGCCGTTTCCCCCGGGCCGTCGGCGGGTATCGGTTCCTCTACGTCGCCATTAACAAATTCACAAAATGACCGGAGGTTACCCCTGTGGTGAACATCACCAAAAAATCAGCAGTCACATTCCTCAAGTCCATTGTGTGCAGATTTAGCATCCCAAGCCGCATCATCGCGGACAACGGGACCCAATTCAAAAGCAGACTCTTCCAAGAGTACTGCGAGGACATCGGCATCCAGCTATGCTTTGCGTCCGTGGCACATCCCCACAGTAATGGACAGGTCGAGAGAGCGAATGCAGAGGTCCTTAGGGGACTCAAGACCCGCACTATAACTGCTTGAAGAAGCATGGTGCAAAATGGGTTGATGAGCTTCCGTGCGTGCTATGGGGCAACCGGACCACACACAACCAAGCCACCGGGGAGACCCCATTCTCCCTGGTCTATAGGGCTGAAGCATGCCTGCCCCCGGAAATTCACCTGGGCTCACCACGGGTCCAGGCTTTTGACGAATCCATGCAGGAACAACTGCGGCGTGACGATGTGGACTTCGTTGACGAACGAAGGTGGCGGGCAGCAATCCGAAATGCACGCTACAACCAGGCGCTCAAGTGTTATCATCAACGGTTCATGCACAGTAGGGAGCTCCGGGCAGGGGACCTCGTCCTAAGGCGGATCCTGAACCGAGCATGGCTCCACAAGCTCTCCCCCAGCTGGGAGGGTCCCTTCAAGGTTACAGAAGTATGCCGGCCCGGATGCGTTCGTCTTGCCACAGAAGAAGGGGTGCCGCTACCCAACCCATGGAACATAGAGCATCTACGTAAGTTTTACGCTTAGATAGAGCAGGTAATGAATTTTTCCTTTGTAATAAGATAGGATCAGCATGCAGTCCAGAGCGGTGGGGGTCCGTCCTCGTAAACCCGGCCTCTGGCATCCATCGCACCATCGGCTAGCATTAACGTGTGGCCCAGAGCGGTAGAGGTCCGCCCTCATAAACCCGGCCTCTGGCATCCATCGTGCAAGCCATATATATCAAGTTGCAAAGGAAAGATTTGCTCCCAGTTCTGTCTTTGTGTCAAAAATTTATTTCGCATTTCGATTCTCGAGCTTTTCCCTTTCTAACCCCCGCGTGGACTTCCACTCTTGTCTCTACAGCTAAGATCTGTATTGAGTTGCCGGACTGCCGTACAGGTCCGGACCCCCTTGCTGCTGGGAGAGGGGTCTAGAACCCTAGGGACCTACTCTGGAGAGGGGGTGCTTGTTTCCTGGGGTGGTCCGGAGTCCTGTGTAGCCGCTTAGCCGGTTCCGTACCCAAAGCCTACACGCTCCACCACCCTGTAACGAGTGCTCTAGTACCCGGAGCTGGGTAATTAGGGGTACGGACCTCGTTCTAGCTCAAGGGTTGGCTTCCTAAGTCCTACACGGCAGGTCCAGCTCCATATCTCAAAGGGTCGAGTACGACAGAATGGCCTCACCCACTGCTAGGGAGGGGTTCGGAACATCGGAGCTAGGTCCGGTAAAGTCGTGCTTGTTTCCTGGAGTGGTCAGGAGCCCTGTGTAGCGGCTTAGCCTGGTTCTGTACCCTAAGTCTACACACTCCACCACTCTGTAATAAGCATCATGCTGCCTGGACCTGCGTATCCGGAGGTCCGGACCTCATACTAGCTTGGGGGCCGGTTCAGAATAGGTCCCGCGGGCCTGCTACTAAGCTTTGACTTTGAGTGGTATGCAGGTTAAGTCTTGACTGGTGGTAGCTAGTTTCAAACCATTGAGCCTACCTACCAGGGGGCCCCGGCATCCGCTTTAAGGCTTCATGCAGATCGAGGTCCGGTCTCGGTGGTAGACATACTCAAAAAACTAAGCCTGTCTCCCAGGGGGGCGGAGCGTTCGCTTTGAGCCAGATACCAAGGATCGATTCTGCATGCGTCAAACAGCTAAGTTGCAGTATCATTACTACCATCTCAGCGATTTTGATTTTCCTCTCTGTAGTTTTTTCTGCTATTCAGGGAATAAGTCGCTCGTTTGACTTACAATCTGTGCTACACCTATGCCCAAGAACACTTGTTCAACCTCATAGGGGGGGTCTGTAGCGTCTTCTCGGCTCGGATGGCAGATAGGTTCTAACAACTGAACCTATCTACCAGGGGGCCAGGGCGCCGGGGTGCTGCATATCGCAAACCAGAGCAACTGACAAACAGCTAAGTTGAAATTTCTTCTATTAAAATTTCAACAAGTACAATATTTTTATATAACACAAAAAACAAAAGTTCTACTGCTGTGATGGTCCAGCTCAGAAATCTGCAGGCTCCCGCTTGAAATAAGCAGCTACAAAGTCGACGACCTCCCGCACGCTTTCCCGAGCGGAGGCTTCCGTCTCTGCCACTGGACCATCGACGACGGGGGCTAGCGAGATGACAGGGTCGTGGCTCCGGAGGCAGGTCAAAATATACTCCGCCACCATCCGGCACAGCTCACGGCCCTCGGCTTCAAGGTGGCCAACGAGGATTGGCTCCAGGCGCCGGAGTCTCTCTGAAGCAGAGTTCAGCACCGGGAGGGCGTCAGCAATTGAAGCTGGCCGCTCCGCCACTTGGATTGGACTCATTCCAAATGGCACCAGAGCTGAGCTTGCTTCGCCCGCCCAGTCGATGATTTGCTGGGCCCCCATGCGCTGGTCCTCCTGCAGCTTCCGGGCTGCCTCCTGGACCGCCTCCTGCTGGCGGGTCTTCTCCTGGAGCGAGGCCTCCTTCGACGCCGCTGACTCCTTCAGGGTCTTAAGAGACTCGCGCTGGCGCGCAAGGGCCTGCTCCATGATGGTGGTGAGGGATTCCCGCCATGCAAGGGACTTCCTCTCCTCCTCGAGCTCCATCTCGGCAACAGCCTGCCGGTTGGCGGTCTCCTGCAGCTCCTGGCGCCATCGATGCAGGGACTCGGAGAGTTTGGCGAGCTCCTGCTCGCGGACCTCGAGTCCCTAGCTGCGAGACTCGAGCTTGAATCGCTGGGCCGCAAGGCTGGCCTCTTCCTTGGCAATAACCTCCTCCCGCAGCTCCAGGGCTTTCTCCCGTCCCGCCGCCACGAGCTCCCGGTCGAACACCTTCCGGAGCCCTTTCCTATAGAACTCAAGGTCGGCCTCAAGCTCGGACCGGGAGGCAGCAGCACGGGAGGCTTCGGCATTCGTGCGCTCCTCCAGGCGGATGTGCCAGTCGCCGAGACGCTGACGCTCGCTCTCTAGAGCTGCCCACTCCCGCCGGAATGCTGCCTCAGCGGTAGAGGTCGCCTCTTCTATCATCCGCGGGACCCGGACCAGCACCCGGGGGAGGGGAACCGCATCCTACTCTGGGGGACCCTGCAAGAGCCGCCTACCAGAGACCACCTCCAGCTCTTCCTCTGCTGCAGGTTGGGAGCTGGGGGTGGGGACATCTGTCACAGACGTCGGGCCCTCAGGTGCCGAGGTGCTCGCCGTTGCTGCATCCGCTGCCGCTGTGCTCGCCGTCGCCAAGCCCAGTGTCGGCGCGTCTGCCGCCGTAGCCGGGGCCTCGGGGGCCACCGCGTCGGGCGTTGCGGCGCCTGGCACTAGCGCATCCGCCGCCGCTGCGTTGGGCGCCATCGGGTTAGCAGAGGTCGCCACACCTGAGGTTCCCACGTCAGCCGTCGCTTTCGCCGTTGCTGCCGAGGCACCGGTCGCCTGGACCCTCGCTGACGAGCCAGCAGCGGCGGAAGAGCTGCTTGGGCGAAAGGCCCTGGCGAACAAAGAGAAGAAACTCTTCAGCAAAAAGCAAAACACTGGGAATAAAGGGAGTGAACGGAAGAACACTTACCCCGAACCGCCGGGCTTCCAGCGTCCACGGAGGCTGGGCGACCGCTGCTGCCCTGGTGGTGGTGGAGGTTGTTGCTGTTGCCGCTGCTGCCCTGGTGGTGGCGGTGGTGGTGGACGTTGTTGCTGTTGTTGTTGGTGCTGCTGCTGCCAAGGAGAGGCACGATCCGTCGGCGGTGGTGGCGGCGCAGCTACTCCAGGGGTCCCGCGTGAGCCGGGGGCCCGGGAGCTACCCTGGCCCGCGTCCTCAACGGCCCTCTGACGCTTTGCGGCGGGCACCTCAGCGGCCCTGTCGCTACGGTGCAACCTGCGCCGGCTCGCCTCCTTCGGCGATGCGCCGGAGCTGCTTCGGGCTTGGCTGGGACCGCTCGCGGCGGAGCTACCAGCCACGGCCAGCTTGCCCTTTGCAGAAGGGCCAGACCCCGCGGGGCTCAGCACAGCCTGTTCCTCGGACGCACCGGGGATCCGGATCCCACGGTCCGGGTCACCCCCAGTTTGGCGCGGTGCTAGCCCACCGTCGTCGAGGGTCGGCAGAGTGGCCAGCACTGCAGTCCTCAGGCTTGAGTCCTCGCAGAGAGGAACGACACCTGAGGAAGGATCTGGTGCTCCGGGACAAAGATCTCCCCCGTCACCGCCCGCACCACGACCTCCAGGCCTTCCTGGGTCAGATCGCTGTCCTCCCCGCGGTGGGTCCTGCTGTAGTCTTGGGGCCCAGTGAATCTCCAGGCAGGACGCGGCCGCCGCTTCAGAGGGGCGATCCGGTGCTTCAGGTAGTCCCCGAGCACGTGCAGCGAGGTGAGGCCGCCCTCCGCCAGTGTCTTGATCTTGTTTAGCACGGGGTCAAATGCCGGCGGCAGGGACGGCTTGGCCCTCCAGGTTTGGTGGTCGGAGGCAGGTCCCTCGGTCGGCATGGCGGGGCGCTCGTTGGCTTCGGTGGTGACGATCACCCACTCCTTGCGCCAATCCTCTCACTTTCTGCCAGTAAGCCCGGGGATATAGGGCGTCTGCAGATCGCTCCTTGTCTGGAAGTAGTATGCCCCCACTTCATCCTTGCTCTTCCCGAACTTCACCAGGACGAAGAAGTGGCGAAGAGAATGACGCAGGGCCGCACCCCCACGAACATCTCGCATATGTGGACGAAGATCGACGTCAGGAGGATGGAGTGGGGCATGAGATGTTGGAGCTGGAGGCCGAAATCCTCCAGCAGTAGCAGGAGGAATGAAGAAATCGGCAGCCCCACACCGGTGGAAATGTGCGAAATAAATAGCACAAATTCCCCGGTGCGCAGATTGCCGAGGGGAACCGAGCCTGCTCGAATTCCCCAGATGGTCTCCTATGGACTCCACCCAAGTAGGCGGCGCACCACGTTCAGTTCCGCCTCGGTTTGGAAACGACGGGGACGAATGAGGGACGCCATCTTACTGTGGAGGCGAGGAACAATATGTGCAGAAGAGCCAGGGGCGAGCAGGCTCGAAGGCAAAGGGGCACAAAGGTTTGGAAGGAAGAAGGCGAATGCGGAAAAGTAACCGCGGTATGCGGTTCGGCCTCTTATGAAGCCTGATCCATCTGGCGCGCCCCGAAACCGTCGCTGGAAGCCAAGCGACGTTCACGCCTGGTGTTAGCCGCCCAGTCCATGACAAGGGGGCCCAGGCCCGCCTGTCAGGAGAGGCGGGTAACAAACGAAGGTGTGAAAAGACAGGATTCGAACCGTCGCGCTCGCGGAGCGAGGCGGAAGCAGAACCGACGTGCCTGTACGAGCGATGACTGGGTCAGACTTTTCGAGAACCTCGCTGGCGGAAAAGAATTCCTTTTACCCCGGCGGCAGTGGTACTGAGCGACGTACGCGTGACTAGGCGCACCACTGTGCGTGGGGGCCTTGAGTCAGTAAGCTGTTGCGACGTGATGGGCCAGTAGGGAACCCAGTGGATGGTCAAAGCCGGACAAGACTCCTGCAGCGCGCACAGTCTAACACTGGAGGCTTCAAGTTATGCAGAGCTAGATCACAGTAGTGGCCCCACCAGCGGGTTCATAGCCTTTCCCGAGGTGGGCCCGGGGGCCACTGTCGGTACCCTGTAGCAGGGATACCCACTCCTACTGCAGCAAGGTAGGAATCGCGTAGTCATCCATAACTACGCCCTAAGGGGCGGAGCAGCCGGGCCCCAGGGGTCCGGACCTTACCTTACCAGGCCAACGGCCCCGGACCCGTTCCCCGCTCTGGGAACGGGTCCGGTGACGCCACGTATCCCTGAGGAGGGGAAGCTCCGCGCCAACAGCCGAGGGCGCGGACCCCCCATAGGGGTCCGGGACCTCCCCGCGTCCGTCCGGACATCCCACGCACGTAGAACCAATATACCGCCGGGGCGGGGTCTGGGGGCACCACGTGTCCCGCAGGCGCAGGCGCGGGCGCGAGTCTTCCGCTGGAAGACTTGCCCACCCACCGCATTCAATACGGGTGGTTGAGGCGTGCTCTGTCGCCGCGGCACGCGGGGTAGTTTTTGTCGTGCCTCACTGTAGACCGCATATTACCGAGGTACACAGTGTAGCCGCATGCGCCGCATCCGCGCAGAGCCCGTCTGCCGCATTAAATGGATACGACGGCACGACACCTTTTCATCATACCGCCTACGCCGCAAGCTACACGGCCGTTCAGCTATACGGCAGGCTATGGCAAGCTACGCCCTGGCGCCGTTTCGACAAGACAGGGCATGGCTATGTCAGACGGAAGATTTCCACGGGCAAAGCAAGAAAATCACGGAATAAGATCTTTCTCAGGCGTAGCACCATAATAGCGCTAGGCCATTCATATTAAATACAACATTGTTAGGCCCACCTGTCGGGGACTCAACAGCCATGTACGCGCCTCTCTTGAGATATAAAAGGGAGGCGCTCGCTGCACACTCTAAACTCTCTCTCTACACTCTCTAAGGCCAAGTGAGGGCAGACACAACACAAGCTCGGATTCACTCCGAACAATCCCGTTCTCAACCTCTTGAGAGCACAAGTAATACAATACACAGTGGACGTAGGGTATTACGCTCCGGCAGCCCGAACCACTCTAAACTTGCTGTGTTCATCATGTTCTTGATCTAGATTGGACTAATCCTAGCTACCCCCGAGTACTCACCCTCTGAGTTTAGGCGGGTGCACTACACCATCCGGCTGTGGGTTTGCACACCACGACACTACGAAACTCCTCCTCCTTCCGCTTCATAAATGACTTTGCTGTGTCAACAAAATTTGCTAATGTGGTTTGACAATGCTCATGGTATGGTACTCATATAACACTCCTATTGCGATTGGCCTTACGGAGAGCGATGTAATGACCACTTTAATCTTCACTGTCAAACAACCAAAAGTGGAGATCAAGTATTATCTTTCAACACTATGTGGTTAAAATGTACTTTAAAAAATACGGATGTATTTTATTGCATTTAATTTGGCCAAATTGTAGTTCTCTCGGTCTCCGTCCTAAAATGTAAAGCATTTTAGTTTATTCTAAGTTTGACTAAATTTATAAAAAGAGTGATAATATTTTAAATATCAAATGAGAATAATTGATTTATTATGAAATATATTTTCATAATTTGCTTATTTGATGTTTTAGATGCTAATATTGTCTCTATACGTTTGTCAAATTTAGACTACTTTAACTTATCACAAAGCGAAATTTCTTACATTTCATGATGGAGGAAGTATACAGTTGGATTTTTTTTTGTACGCTAAGATCAATCTCAATAGGAGTGTTCTCTTCTATCTCGATTACCTAGTTTACAGTCTTATTAACTGTACCGATGACATTTCTAGTTAGACTGGCCTAAACAACACATCTCCTGATAACCACTAAGTGGAGACTGTGCCGATGACATTCCCAGTGAGACTGTGCCGTCAAACAACCAAAAGTGGAGATCACCACTAATGAATGAAGCTAAGCCAACGGCTTTCCTGATAACCATCTGCCAGCAACTGTATCAACGGTCGAGCCGGAAGCCCGGAAGCCTTCATCAGATCCAGCTCCTGGTACGCACTCGCAGTTCAAATTTGAATTGGAGCGGAGGAGGGCCCGAAGACCAGGCAGACCCCATCGGCCATTACTGGCCGCCGCCTCCGACCGCCCCGCTCCCACTCACTCTCCACCTCACTCCGGCGCATCACTGCCCCGCCCGCCTCCGCGATGGCCGCGCCCGGCGCCAGCGCCGGCGGCCGGCGCGCCTCCGCCTCGCGCCCCCGCCGCGCCTCCGCGGCGGCGGAGTCCAACGAGAACGACGACCTCGCCGCCGCCGCGCCCTCCTCCTCTTCCTCCGCGTTGGCACACCCCGCCGCCTCAGTCCCGCATTTCTCGCTGCCCCCGAGGTCGCCGCTCGCGGCCATTGCGGATCCGGGGCGGAACCCGCGGTCCGCGCCGGTGACGCCGAAGTCGCTGGCCGGCACGCCCAGAGCCTGCGCGGCGGGAACTGGGGCCAGGGACCGGACGTCGTCGGTTGGGACGGCGAGGAGGGTGTTCGATCCCAGTGATGTCGCGGCGCCGGAGGTGCGACTGGAGGTGCCACACTTCGAGTTCGATGAGGATCCCGCGTTCTGGAAGGATCGCAATGTGCAGGTCTGGGTGTCTATTGCTTGATCCTTTGCCCTCCTGATGTTTTCCAGTAGAAGCAATACAGAAGTACATAATCATCCTGTGTCAACTGGATTGGCAACCGTGCCCCCTAAATCCCCAATAATAATGGATTAATGGTCCAAATGACGATCAAGTAATCCTTCTATTATGCTGGCTTAACTGGAAAACTGCGAACATCATATAATCATATCTAACCATCATGTAATGCTGAGTCATGCTCGTTGAGTTCTAACATTCCATTTACAGGGAGCGTGCATCACGCTAATTGTGATTAAATATGTGGCCAACTCGAAAAATATACGAAACACTCGTAACTCGTAAGGTTTCTGAAGCTAATACAAGTGAATGCTTCGGCTTTTGATGTGGTTTCTACAGGTGTTGATACGGATAAGACCAATTAGTGATGCCGAGAATGCCTCTCATGGTCACAAAAGATGCTTGCTGCAGGATAGCTCAAAGACATTGAGCTGGACAGGACCTCCTGAAACAATGTTCACCTTTGATCATGTTGCATGTGAAACAATATCACAGGTTTCTAGTGTGCTAGCACTGTTTTCTATTCCTTTTTGGATCAGTGTCCCTTTAGCCTAAGCAATTTTTTTGTCAACAACAATTTAGGAAAAGCTATTCAGAGTTGTGGGTCTGCCAATGGTGGAGAACTGCATGTCTGGATACAATGGCTGTTTGTTTGCCTATGGTCAGGTAAGACAAAGTTGCACTATTCTGTGCTTGCAGAAGAATTCATCTGAATATATGTTGTTTGATAACTATACTTTTATAGACGGGAAGTGGAAAAACTTACACAATGATGGGAGAACTTTCCAAGTTGGGCAGTGAGCTTAGTAAGGATGCTGGCTTGACACCTCGCATCTTTGAATATCTATTTGCACGGATAAACGAGGTAAGGTGTCTGTATTTCAGGTGAGTACTTTACTGAATTATTGTTGATTAATAAACTTAAATGTAACATTTTTGAAGGAAGAAGAGCGCCGGAGAGAAGAAAAGCTTAAATATATCTGCAAATGCTCTTTTCTGGAGATTTACAATGAACAGATAACTGATCTACTCGAACCATCATCAACCAATCTTCAGGTGAGCTAATTATGAGTGGGAATTGCTTCATCTTGTATGAACTGAATGTGAAATCTGACATCTATTTTTCTCTGTAGATCCGTGAAGATATAAAGAAAGGTGTATACGTCGAAAATCTTATGGAATGTTATGTGTCTTCTGTTAAAGATGTTATGCTGCTATTGCTACAGGTGATAGAATGTTTACTTCTTTATTGTTCGTCTTTTGGATCTGAATATCTAGGTGCTGTAATTTTTAATTGATAGCTTACTTCAATGAAGTTCCTAAAATATTTTTCTAGGGGGTTGCAAACAGGAAAATGGCTGCAACAAATATGAATAGGGAGAGCAGCCGCTCGCATAGTGTCTTTACATGTGTAATTGAGAGCCGTTGGGAAAGTGATTCAATGACACACCTTCGTTTTGGGAGGTTGAATTTGGTTGATCTTGCTGGTTCTGAGAGGTGAGTGACATGATAATGTAGCAATCTTTTTCTTGCTTCACACTATTGACTGTGTTCAAATTAGGCAGAAAAGCTCAGGTGCTGAAGGAGAACGCTTGAAAGAAGCTGCAAACATTAATAGATCATTGTCAACCCTTGGGTAACCTTTTGTTCTCTGACAATATTCTACATACTTTTTTGGTGTTGATCATCCTTTTTGGACCTGAAACAAGAGTAAATAACTGCACGTGTACATCCAGCTGTGAACATGTTGTATTTAGCAAGGCAAACTTCATGCTTATATTGTATCACTAGTATGTTAACTGTACTTTTTATTTCATGAAGACTGCCCTATTTCATCACCAGATGAAGACTACTCGTGAATAATATATTTTTACAATTTTAGAAAATAACATGTGCATGGAAGTTCATAATTTCTGTAAACCTTTGTTATTATATCAGCATGTCACAATTATAATCCATCTATATTCTGTTCCAGGCTTGTTATCATGACTCTAGTGGATGTTGCTAATGGGAGAAACCGTCATGTTCCCTATAGAGATTCTAGGCTTACATTTCTCCTCCAGGTTAAAAATACAGAATAAAAGCAGGCTCCTGAATACCCCTTCTCCTCACACTGTGTCCATTGCTTCCTCTGGCTCATTATCATATTTTGCCAGGATTCCTTAGGAGGGAACTCTAAAACGACAATTGTTGCAAATGTCAGCCCATCTATTTGGTATCCATCTTCCCTATTTTACTTTTGCTATTCAGTATTGTTCTAGATACTTCACAATGTGCTTGACGCCTTGACCAATCTATGAATTACTCTATTGCAGTTCTTCCAGTGAGACATTGAGTACCTTGAAGTTTGCTCAACGTGCAAAGCTAATTCAAAATAATGTACCTATTCAAGTATATCAATTTCTTTTAATATATGTGAGTTTTTCCTTGTTGACTTAATTGGGGATCCATCTACTTATTCTAGGCAAAAGTAAATGAAGACGCTTCTGGAGATATTATGGCTTTACAAAGGCAGATAGAGGAACTAAAGGTAAAGATTGTTTATGCAAAACTCCTTTATCGAATTGTTATGAATAGCACTTGTATTCATTATGAGGGCTCTAGGCCCGAATATGTACATGTACAGGTATTAGGAAATATGCACAAAACCCCTTATACAACGGGGAAACTACAAAAGATACATATACATCTAGCACGAATTATAGTTAATTATTTGTATAATGCATGACTTCATCCTAACAGGATCAACTGACATGCTTGAAGAAGCAGCAAAGCTGTCCTGGATCACCTGGATTGCAGCTGCTTGATTCAGACTTTGCAAAT
Source organism: Panicum virgatum (assembly GCF_016808335.1). Classification (NCBI taxonomy): domain Eukaryota; kingdom Viridiplantae; phylum Streptophyta; class Magnoliopsida; order Poales; family Poaceae; genus Panicum; species Panicum virgatum. The sequence continues at coordinate 65,456,079 of NC_053137.1, read as the reverse complement.
GAATTCAAAACTTTGTGTGGAGTAGGCGGTCGACCAGACTGTGATCTGAATATCCTAAAGCAAAAGGTCGCAGTGCATGATTTTCCCTTTTGGTAAATTATGATAACTGTATAGTAACACACATAACTAACTAATCGTAACATTTAATAACAGGTTAGTCATCTAGAAGATGTCTTGGTTGGGAGCCTCAGGAGAGAGAAATCAGCAGAGACCAAGATTGGGAAACTGGAAGCGGAAATACAGCATTTGAACCGTTTGGTAATACTACATTCTATTGAAGATATCTCAACTGCATCAAAGAAGAGAACTATCTGCTTTCATACTGATACTAGATTTCTTCTTATATGGAAGAGTAGTGTATGCTTTTTCATAGTGATACTAGCTATCTGTTTTGAAAGGTCAACCTGATGGAATCTGATGCACAACGCTTGAGGAGGAGGCTTGAACTACGTGGTGAAAAACAAAAATTACACTCAATGGATGAAAATGCTGCATTGTTCCAGGAAGTTCAGCTATTGCAAGAACAAATCAATGAAAATCCTCAATTGACTCACTTTGCATTGGAAAATAAGAGATTGATTGAAGAACTTACAATGTAATGTCCACTAGTAAAGTTTGAATTCCTAGTGGTTTTGTTGCAGACAACAAATTTTACATAGTAACTTGGGACCTTTTGTGCATTTGACGAATAAACCGGTTGTACCTTATTCTACTTTACTGACATACAGGCTTCAAAACTTCTACAAGCAAGGGGAAAGAGAGATGTTATTGACAGAGATATCTCTCTTGCGCAATCATGTATATTCAACCTTCCAGAGTTTTTTTTTCATTTTTTTAAAATCTTACATGCTATTCTGATACTTCTCCTTCTGTAGTTCCTTCATATTCTTGAGCAGAAATACACAACAGCTCCAAAAAATGTAGAAACTCAGGTGCGTTCTCGTTGGTTTTGGTTCATTACTTATTTGCATCAATGTGGTTCAAGTTCTCTGTTGCTAAGGAAGCCAAAAGCTTAGCATAAAACTTTATCAAGCAATATAATGATGTTATAAGTATAACCTGTAAGGGAAAGTAGGATAGTTCAGAAGTTAGCTTAATTTGCCTCAACACATAAGAGAAACAGCCTAAGTTTATTTTCCTAATTGGATGCAATGGCTTTAGGGTGATGAGATCATCAAGGAGCTTGACAACCGCAGGAAGGAATTGGATGCATGCTTGGAAAACAATGTTCTGTTAGCTCGGTGAGTACTTTTACATCTATCCTACATCTCGATGTATATTTACACATATATAGTTTTTTTTTGTTATCATGAACTACTTCTTATGTTAACTGTTAAACACCTTATGTCTTGTTTCTGGAACCTTAAACAATCTAATAATCAATTGACCATTCATGTTGATCGCAGTGAAGTAAACAAGCTTCGCTGTGAACTGATACAATACCAGAAGCCTTGCACAAATCAAGTAAGTATGCATCTTCACAACCTCCAAATTAGTCACCGCTTGGATGCTCATATTCTTTCATCATATTTTCAGGTTGCTCCCGAGGCAAAGGATAACGTTGTGGCCACAAGCATCAATCCGATGCAAAATGTGGGATATTTACTCTTTTCTTGTATATAACTCATAACCATAGGTCTACACATGGCTTACATTTTGTTTTCCTTTTAAATTCATAACAGGATCAAGCTGGAGAGAATTTTTCATCTTTATCAACAAATGATGTTACCAGGCAGTTCATGAATGCAGGGACCATGACTAATATTTCAGAATCATTTCAACTTGAGTTACCTTATGAAATTAATAGTGAAGATCTGGAGTCACCTTCTCATTTGCATGATCCAGAAACACGTGATTTCAGGGATCCAACAACGGTGTCAGAGTATGACGGTGTATTGTCTCCTTGCATCAACTTTGCTATGGGGCCTTCGCATAATGTACTTGACAGAAATACTGTTCTAAATGAGGTGAATTTTCTAGAGAAAGATGAAAAACATCATGTCCATGGAAAAGCTCCAGAGATGGGTATACATTTGCATGACGAGACTTTATTGTGTCAAGAGATTGAAATAGTGAACTCAGGGAATCATCAATCACAGGATGAGTTGGAGCACCTTAAAAGAACAAATCAAGAGCTCAAAGAGAAGCTAGTCATTATGGCTGAAGAAAGTAACAGGCTTTCTGAGATTATTGTTGCAAAAGATGTAGAAATTGCTTCTCTGTCTGAAGAATGGGAGGCTGCTATTTTTGATCTAACAAGCTTCTTAACAGATGGATGTAGATCACTAGATGATGCATATCAGAATATTAATAATATGATTAGTTCATTTCCTCACAGTAATAGTTCTGTAAGTGAACATGTGGAGAGGGCTATGAAGGTTAGCATTGAGAAGGAAAAGATGATCTTCAAACTTCAAATTGAACTACAGGCTGCGCAGAAAATTGGCAGGGAAGTGAAGGAAAAGTTGCACATTTTAAGAGGTGCAACTCTTGCAATTACTGAAGCTCAGCAGTTGGATAATGAAGAAAACTCTCAGGAAGAACTGAAGCTAGTAGGTTTATTGCACCAAAAGGATTGTATAATACAAGAACTCAAGAACAATTTGAATGCGGAAAAATGTCTCTCTGCAGAAACGGCAGCCGGACATTCTTGTGATGACCCAATATTGCCTGATAGTTCAGTTGACATGATTGAGGAACATCCTGATGATGAAAATCGACCAACAGTCAGTCAAGCTGATCCAGATTATCAGGTAATCTCCAAGCTAATCAACAGCCATATACCATATTTGGAAGTATGCATCTGTTGTGTTATGTGAATAGTGGAAGATATTATTTGAAAGACAAACTAACCTGGTGAAAACAAGCAATGATTGAGTTTAAACTTTCAGAATGCATTGTTCGTCATTAAACTGACTGAATCCATTATCCAAGTTCCTACCTGCTCTCAGTATCACTTCTTCAGCTCTACTATAACTAAATGCCAAGTCGTAGGCTGCTTCCGCTTTCTATTTACATTCTTTTGCTAGGAAATGATCACAATGATGGTTCACAAGCAGATTCTGCACTGCTATATATTACAGTATTTATTTCCAGATCTGGTGATGTACTTCATCACTGAATATATATTTATGTCTTTTTTGGTGTTGTAGAATGTGTGCATCTGTATTTAAATTCTTGATCATTACTACACACAAAAGCTAAACTTTTTCATGTGGAAAGCTACTAGTATATGTGGCTCAAAATACATGCTCATTCTGCTAACATATATTAATGGTCATGATGTCTGTTGGATATTTTGTCAGACCAGCACAGAAAAGTTAAATTGAACAGCTTTTTTTAGGCAACTATACTAAGATCAAGTGCAGGCTAGAAATTATGCTACATAGACCCTTGCTATGTGAAGGCTTACGATATTTGCAGCTAGACACTGATCAAGTGCTGCACATAAAAATTTGTATAGTCAATGCTTCTACATATGAAGTTCTCTATCTTCCATACCATCTGTAAACATATAGTTTCAAATGGGTGATGACATCAGCATCACCAATTAAAATATGTAACAGAAACTTTGTTTTGCTTGAAATTCTATACGCAAAGAAAAGTTACAGCTTTCTTCGTACACCACAGCTAATGTTTTCTTTCTGAGTCATGAAAATCTGATCGATAATGTGGAATGTCATTGTGTTAAATCTTGCAGTCAAAGCTTGATAGTGTGATACATCTTGTTGAAGACAAATCAAATAAGGTTCTCACTTTATTTTCAAATTTTGAGGCGGCTCAAGAAACCATGGAAGAGGCTGAACTTATGCTTTCAGCTCTGTTGAAGGCTAATGAAGAATTGAAACTTGAAAGAGATAATTGCAGGCAAGGGGTGGAACTGTTATTATCTGAGAAAACTTCTTTGATCGGTGAGTTGAAGGAACTTGAAGCATCAAGTTCTTCTGCATCACAGAGGTATGACAAATTGCATCAACAGATAAATGATTGTGTAGTAGAGATGGCAAAGCTTGCTGCTATAATAAGGGGGTCATTTCAGCAAATACAAAGGGTCTCTACAGTAGAACTCTTTGCTCTTTGCTCAGAGATTATTGCTTTTGGCCAAGAATTGAAGAGATGTATAAGTGAGTCAAGGTCATATATAGTTGGCATGGTATCACTTATAGAAGAAAAAGGCATATATACAAAGCAGTTCTGGCACCTCAATGCAAATGCTTGTGGGTCTGCTTGTCAACAGGTAGAGTCACATTGTCAATGCGGTAGCAGTAAACCTAACTTTTCTCGATCTGATTATAGCACAGATTATGCATCACTCAGAAGAGAGTTTGACAGGAAGAGTAATATTGCAGAAGGATTGTCTTTTGACCTAAAACTACTTCAAGAGTATACCTCAAACACGAAAGATATGAAAGATAAAGCTGATGAAATATCTACTGCACTTAACAACATTCAAACAGAACTAGATATAAAAACTAATGCAATGGAAAACATGTTGGAAAAGCAAAAGGCACTCGAGGAAGAACTGGCTGAAAATGGTGCTGAAATCACAATTTTAAGATCAGAGTTAGAGCAATCTCAAAGTTCATCATCAGCGCTATTGAAAGAGAACAAAGATTTGAGAGTGATGTTGGACGAGGAAACTGTGAAGAGTAGTGAAATAAAAGTGCTGTTGGAAGACAAAGAGGGTGTCATAGAGGGATTGGAGAGCCAAATACTTTTGTTAAATCGTTCTGAAGTGGGGCAGTTGGTGTCAGATATTGAGGAATTAAATAATAGCATTAAAATAATGAGTAGTGATAAGGAAAATCTCCAGGCAGAGATACTTACGTTAAGGGTCAAGCTTGAGATGGTAATGTCTTTATCTGAGGAAAATGAAGCTGCTGCTATTGAAGCTCGTCAAGTAAGTGTTTTGTATTGGTTTTTTGCCCCAGCCATAACTCTGAATTCAATTGAAAATGGGTTCGCTTGTCATGCTTCTGTAGACTGCAGAGACTAGTAAAATCTATGCTGAAGAGAAAGAGGAGGAGGTTAAGATTCTTGAACGATCTGTTGAAGAACTTGAAGGAACAATAACTGTACTCGAGGAAGAGGTAGGCTCTTTATTCTCTTTTTCCTTCAGTGCTTTCTCTTATTATCAGGCAACTTGTCACAATGAAATACATGGTTTCTAAATAGGATTGTAATTCATATATCGTATTGATTCGAATCAAGCAACACTAGAAGCACAAGTTTGCATTTTTCATTAGACTTAAGAGCTTTTTGATGTAACTATGCACGGATTAATGTGGGAACAAGGAGAACCATTGACTCATATACATTATTGTTTTCACTAAAGGTATGCAACCTTAAAGAGGAAGTAAGGAACTATCAGCTGCATAAACAATCTGAAGACCAATTACAAGCCGTTGATGACATGCTTGCTGTAGAAAAAACATTAAAATGTGATGCTGCTGAGGAATTGTGTCAAGGGAAATGTCGTCTAGAAAAGTAAGAATTCTATTCAACTGTTTTTTGTAGTGAGGCCCGCATAAGATCTCTCTGTGAGCTTATTTCACTTGGTTCCATTTTTAACATAGGAGATTGCAAGCTGAGATTCTTGCACATCAAGATGTTAGAAGGAAGATTGAAGGTCTCATGATGGAAGCAAAACGTAAAGATGATGAGGTACATGTCGAACTTATGCACAACTATTTGAGTTTTTGAACCCTGGCTCCTCTTAAATAATCTTCCAATACCTATGTTCCATTTATATAGATTAGGCAATACAAAGAGCATATTGCTGAGTTGGTCCTGCATTCAGAAGCACAATCTTTGTTGTATCAGGAGAAGGTATGAAACACTGCTCTACTATTTATAACTATTCGTTACTGCAGATGTGCTAATAATTCTTGTTGTACAGTATCATGAGTTGGAGAAAATGGTTTCTAGACAGAAGTTTGGTCCACATGAATCTAGTTCTGAGACTGTCCATGCCAAAATTGAAAAGCCTTTGGGGAGAGCAAGAGGATCTGGTTCGCCTTTCCGGTGCATATCTAGCATTATTCAACAAATGAACTCTGAGAAGGATCAAGAAATCTCAGTGGCACGCCAACGTATTGAAGAACTCGAAGGGTTGGTTAATGGTAAACAGAAAGAGGTAAATTTGTTCCTTTGCTTTTTGATAGCAGTTTGGATTGAATTATTTAGCACTGGTCAGTCATGATATATTTTAAAGGGTACTCTATTTTAAAAATTAGAATGTATGTATTGTCTCAAATTGTCCCAGTGTTTCTGTTGTAAGGTTATAATGAGGTTTACTGTGCTTACTGGTCTGAATTTGATATCTATGCCACCATGCAAGCTAGTTGGTTGAAACCATTGCTTAAAAATGTGATACATTACTACAAAATTTTGTGCCTGTGATAATAATTTGAGAACTTGATCCTCTCAGAAAAAATATACTAGTGACCATGCTCCATCTTCATGGTCAATTGTAAATCACAGTATCACAATAATTCAGTGTCCAAATTAACAACATCCCTAAAGTTTATGCTAATATTTTTTTCCTTCTTGAGCATAGGTATGCTTGCTGACATCGAGATTGGCCGCTGTGGATACCATGACGCATGATATTATAAGGGAACTACTTGGCGTCAAACTAGACATGACAAACTATGCTGTAAGTGGCAGTAGTTTCTCCAGGCTGTTAGATATTACGTGTTATTGTTAAGCAGTTTGCTTAGTGAGATTTGTTGTTCGCGTGTCTAGAATCTGCTTGACCAAGAAGAACTGCAGAAGCTGTTAATAGCATCTCAGCAACAAGTTGAACAATCGAAGGCAAAGGTAGGCCACTAACAAATCTGTGTTTTACCAAGTTGCATCGTAGAGTGAGATGGCATTCCTCATTTTTTTATCTGTTTTGCCACTGCAGGATGCAGAACTCGAGGTGCTCAAAGAAGAACTTGGTCATCTCATTCTGGAAAGGGACAGGTGAAACTTCTATTCCTGAATTGTTCATCTGATCATTTTTGCTTTTAGCTGAAATTACTAAATCAAGTGACCATGCTGGATTTTTGTTTCTTCAAGCTTGCTTGATGACATGGACCAAAGGAAGACAGATCTATTGGAGACTCAACTGCTAGTTGAACAGCTTGAGCAGCGGGAGCAAATGTTGGAAGCACAGATAGACATGTTACAGGTCTGCATTCAAGAACTTCCTTCCCAATTTTGTTTTGCTACTGACCTGCTATTTATTAGGAAAATTTCCTCATATGCCATCGAAAATTTTAAGATTGAAACGTGGACAACATATTGCTCTGTCAAGCCTTCCCAGACTGACTAAAGCTCTAAACTGTGCTTGGGTCTTCTTGTAGATGGAGAAAGATAACCTTCAACAGAAGATCGTGGAAATGGACGAGACCATGGAACTGCTACTCGGATCAAACCAACCAGATACAAATCCACGAATGGCGAGACACCTTCACTAGAAATGCTGACCATTTGGCGGTTAATTATGCGTCCTAATTACCGAAACATTTCTGCAGGGTGATAAGCAGCATCATGGCAGCAGCGAGTTCAGCAGGAGGCTAGCCCAGTCGGACATGCTCCTCTCCCACGCGAGGCACGAACACTCGCGCAGCCACGTGACCAGAAGCTCGAGGACGCATCACGGCCGACATCGCTGAAGGATTGCTGGTCCGTTAGCCACTTAGCCGTCGGACACTGCTTGTGTTTGTAGATTGGCAGCGGCGCGACCTCGCTTGCTGGGTCCAAATGGCATTGACTAGAAGAAACCTTACACGTGTACATCACTCCTGTAAATTTGAGAATGTAATGTTCGCGTTGCTGCTTGTGCGTAGAGTAGGTGTTGCATGCCCCCTATACTACATGAACCGGCTCGAAAATGACACGATCTCACCGATATCGTTTTCTCATTTGTACAATTGTGACCGAGGGTTACGGCTCCAGTTGAAGCCGGATGGCTATCACAGGTTTCTGAAGTTCTGCTGAACCTTGCTAAATTTCAGCTTACTGCTCATCGACAGCAGGAATGTTCAGAAGTCTAGAAATGGATCAACCTGCGTGTTCACGAATCGTGCACACTCTTCGAGACGCAAATCACAACGCGTCACAAAGCTACTGTTAATTATGGCAATAATAGCGATACCAAGCAAGCATGCATAAAGTATTAAATGTAGATAAAAGAACAAACCAATTATGTGTAAATTGCGAGACGAATCTTTTGAGACTAATTGTGCCATGATTTGACAATGTGGTGCTACAGTAAATATTTACTAATGATAGATTAAATTCGTCTATGTTTAATACTTCTAATGTGTATCCGTATACTTTAAAAATTTTACACCAAACTAAACACACTTCGTATTCTACGCCAAAAGAACTAAACACACGCCAAAAAGAACTAAATTTTACGGAGTGTCAAAAAGAAAAAAACAGACGGGCACTACTTGACCGGCCCAGTAGAACCCCTTGTGGACCCGGCCGAACCCAATTCCCCCGAGCCCGCGATACCTCCCCCGCCGGCCCGCCGCCTGCCCATCGTCCATTCGTCCTGCTTCCCCTCGAATTCCCCTCCTCCGGCGTCCTCGCTCCCTCGGCCTCGCTAACGGCCGGCCGCCGAATTCGAATTCACACCCGCACTCCATCCCCAGACTCCATTCGAATCTTCACCGCGTCGACTCCTCCTCCCCCCGCCCCCCAACCCAACCCGACGCTCCATCTCCGTCCACCTCTCTCTCTCTCTCTCCTGCCGGCTGCCGAACACCATGGCATCCGGAGAAGGTACGAGCACACGCCGCGCCCCACTCCCTGGCCGCGCCGACCCCTCGGAGATATAGCGCCGCCCACTAACCTGCTCGCCCCTCTCCACGTGCAGGTGACACGTGGTCGGAGATCGTGGCCAGCGGCGGGCTCCGGCCGCCCCACATCGCCGTCGTGTACGGGCGCCGCCAGGTCGAGCAGTCGTCCGGCCGGAGGAACATGGATGTGTAAGGGCTCCTAGCCGCTGCCGATCGTTCGGCGGTTTGGTTCTAGGTTTTGTGCATTTAGGACTGCCTCCGGCGCAATTCGGTGATGCGTTTTTCGGTTCACGCAGGACGGGCAGCTTCGGCGGCCAGCAGCGGCCGAGCTTCGTGCCGAGGAAGAGGACCAGCTGGAACCGGTCGCTTTCCATCAGGTGCGCATACCTTCGATTTCTTCAGTCGCAAAAATCATGGAACGGGCAGCTAGTTTCACCATTTTGGCTCCATTTTAGTTGATACATGTCTGTTCGGGATATCATACATCATTTGGGGCTTTTTGTAAAACTATTTTTATAAGGTATCCCAAACTCGAACCTGGGTAGGTAGGTTATGTCCTTTCGGGGAAGAGTAAGAGTCACAGAAGATTGGTAGGCAGAGGATTTGTTCTCCAAATTAATGCACTTTGAGTAAAACTGTGGGAGATTTGAAGCCTCTCCTTGTTGGGTCCTACCTCGCATATTTGGCTTTATCTCATAGTGGATTGCTTGAATTCAGAGCTTGTATTTTAATTTATCTTCTTTTGGAGAAATTTCCAAGAGGACACTCTACAATCATTATAATTGCTATAGGGTACTGAGGTAGTGAGGTGGACTCGATTAGCCCTTATTAAACTGGTACAGTTAGGGTATTTAGCCAGGCTCTAGGGTAACATTGGAACCTGGACCCTCACAAACACGGGCAGACGTCCCTCCTGATAATTTTGTAGAAGGGAGAAATCAATCCCGGGTTGGCTACCTCACCACATATGGTGCTAGGCTGCCAGCCATTTCACCCATATTTATGATCTTTAGTTTTTTACTGATGCCTTGGACCTCTATTTATCCCATAGGCAGCTACGCTTTTGGATTCAAATTTTGGAATAATCATTAGGTTCATATAATGCCATTTCAGTATGTAGCTAATGAATGAGGTTAAGCGACCTTATTTTAGCAAGTTCACAAACCCTAAAGCAGCATTAACTCAGCAAGGTCATGGAACTCTCTAACACAAATTCGAGTAATTAAGGATTGAAATGGAAGAAACCAGTAAGTCTAGAGACCTATCGCAAAAACATGATAAATTTATGCTCAAGTTGTATTATATATAAAAAATGGAAAGAAATTATCTTGTCTCCGGAAGTTGATATGCCCTGTCATTTTGGTACTAGAATCTAATATACTTTCTGTGTTTTAGCTTATTCCTATCATACATGGAGATTTTTTACGTATCAATTATTATACTACTGTCAAGTAAGTTTTAGCTTCTAATGATATTTTGGTGAAACTTGACAGAGGAAGAGAGAGTATTTTTGTTGCTCCTGGTGCAAATCTTCAAAACCAACAAAAGCCCTGCAGAGCACAAAAACGACCACCCAAACCGTGCAACCAAGTGGTGAGTCTAATATTGCTACAGGCATATTTACCAATGTAGCACTTTACTTGTTAAGCTTGCCAATACTGTTTACAGAAGAAAACTCCAAGTGGCCCTCCGGACTTGAGGAAGGAGAAGACATATTTTGAAGAAGTTGATGCATTTGAGCTCATGGAAGAAAGTCCTTCTCCCAAGGCCTCATGGACCAGAGGAATGGAGCAGAATCCCATCAATCATGATCTGCCTGCAATATTGGAGAGGTGGAAAATTTCCAATATTGCACGACGCGTATTATCTGAGCCCATGTTTGTCACCATGGACTTGGAGACGCCGATCATAAAGAGTAGTACAAAAGAAACCAACATTATTTCATCATTCGATAAGCTGAACATTAAGGAGGAGGCTGTTGAAACCAGCATTCCATGGAGTGGTGAAGCTCTGACTGCTTTTGAGCAGCTCCTCATGGTTTGCAGACAGTCTGAACCAGTCACACTCGCAGAAGTTTTCTCCGCTTACTGGTAGGTGCTACAACCATTTAACATAAATATTGTTCCATTTTCTGTATGGTTTTGTGGTTCGCTGTTTTAATGAAGTTGTTCATGAAAATAGCGAGCTAGAAAGCATCAAGAAGTTAGGTGAAGGAACATACGGAGAGGCCTACAGGGCTGGAACGACTGTTTGCAAAGTTGTTCCTTTTGACGGAGACTTGATAGTCAATGGAGAAACCCAGAAGGTTTATTTCATTAATTGGTGTTCTTCAGTCTGTATTTTTCTGGTACTCACGATGTGGTGCTGTTTTGTAGAGGTCAGAAGAAATACTTGAGGAAGTGTTGCTTTCTCTAACGCTTAATAATCTAAGATCAAACCGGGGTGATGAGAAAAAGGATTCGTGCAATGGCTTCATTGAAACAAAAGAGTATGTGTCTTTCATAATCTTTGCAATGGGAAAATGCTTAAATAAATCTTTACTGTAAGTGTAGCTAATCTGAAGAACGTGTACGCTGTCAAACTTTTACAACACCATTTATCTAGAAATTGTGTTAAATGATTAAATCCTGGCATGGTTACAAATAATTTTGACCTTGTCTCTACAAAGGTAGTGCATAACAGTAAATACCCTGGTTTTGAGTGCCTCTCAAGTATTTATTTCTTGCAGCTTTCGGGTTTGTCGTGGACCATATGACCCTTGTCTGATTAGTGCTTGGGAAGACTATGATGCCAAATGTGGATCAGAAAATGATCATCCTAAGGACTTTACAAGTGAGCAGGTAAGTTCTCATTTCAGAGAAACAAAATATCATTATGTAATTGTGGTGGAACATCAGAAACGTACGGTGCCTATAAATTATCTACTTCTTACATAAGCAAATTTTGTTTCAGTCTTACATCGTATTTGTGCTAGCTGATGGTGGTACTGATCTAGAAAGCTTTGCTCTGGTTGATTACAATGAGGCTCGCAGTTTACTAGTTCAGGTATGCACCATGCATTGGCTAAGAGTATATCTGTGAGCTGAACTACAAAGTTTTTAAGCATAACTAATATTTCTTTCTGTTGATGTAGGTTACTGCTTCCTTAGCAGTAGCTGAAAGTGCTTGTGAATTTGAACATAGAGATTTGCACTGGTTTGTCCTCTCACCACAGCTTTGGTTGATTCATGTCTTTAACTTAGATTCTCAGAGCCAATATCGCTCCATATATAATGAAACAAGAGCTTCGATTTATGATAAAATTGAGAAAATACATCTCTTACTTAAATACATTAACTTCTACAGTACCATGCTATTTTGAAATGCCAAAACTGTTTTTTGTCATTAGAGTTGTACGAGTTCGTGTGGTGCTTGATAGAGCAGGTAGGTAGAAAATAGTCATGCCTGAACTGGTGCCAATTCTAGGTAGTGGAGATTTAAGGAGTGGATCATGTGACTTGCTATGAAAATTTATAATGAGAATGTTACCAAGGGTTCTCATATTTTACTTACCATCACAATGTGCTTGGCATGGCAGGGGTAACATTCTTTTGGCTCAAGATGAAAATTCAGACACAAATCATACAATGAGCTTTGCTCTTCAAGGGAAGAGGATGCTTGCAAGAACTTTTGGTCTGAATGTCTCCATAATTGACTTCACTCTTTCACGGATGAACACAGGTGCACCTTTGAAATTTTAGTTCAGATTTTATTATGCTCATTAACAGACTAAAGTTTATAATTTATTTTTATTTTTTGCAATGAATTTCATCACTCTGTGATTCAGAATGTTGAAACAGAAGAAAACTCCTACAATTATGTAACCTTTCTCTGATATTGGTGATTAATTTTATCTTTTTGACAATTATAGTACTTTTGTCCCCACATGAAATTCAAATGAATAATTGCTGCAACTGATAGAAGGGAATTCCAAATGCTTGGGGTCATAATTGGATAATAGAAATCCCTTTAACCTGGATGTGACAACCTTCTGAATTAGCTAAGTATATAATTTCATTTATAGAGCAGAGAGCACAAGGTAGACACTCCACAAACACAACACGGATATCACCTGGGATTGTGGGTTGTCTACACTCTAGAAATTTACTGTGGGCACCAGTGCAAAATCTAGGACTGAAGCTCTGGTGGGCTGAGGTGCACATCCGTCCTATCCATGCAGTCATAAGCCAGCTTCACAAGTGTGTTAACTTCCGGGCCTTCATGGTGAAAAGAGAAATGAGAATGCTTTGTAGATGATGGCAAATGTATGTTTATTCAAGAATAGCTATCACTTTCGCTCTTATTCTGCTGCACTTTTTGTCATCTTCATAAGTTGAATCTGCGAAGAGAGTTGGGGAGCACTCAGATATGGTAAGAGCCAATGAGGTAGATTCATGAGACATCTATTGAAGTTTGCGCCTCACACATTCAGCATCAATGACCTTTTGAAAGTCAGTTTTTCCTAGTGCATAAGTGATTACCGGTCATTTGAAGAATATTTGTACATCACTGTAACATTTTGCCTCTCTTATGTTCCTTGACCTCATGGTTCTTCACAATGTTATTCTCCAGGGACTGTCATTCTCTTTCTGGACCTGTCTGCGGATCCTGCATTATTTCAAGGGAAAAGAGGAGATAAGCAGGTTTGCTTCTGATATCCCCAAGAGTAGTATGATAAAACATTGTGTGTTTTCTTAATCTATATGGATCTTGTGTGTGCAGGCAGAAACATATCGAAGGATGAGAGATATTACCCAGGAACACTGGGAGGGCAGGTATATAATACTCAAGAGTCCTCTTCTGTTGCCCATGCCAAGTTGGGTTTCCATTATAATTTATGACATGGAGAAATGCTAATTGTGTGTGAACATTAAGTAAGAATTCAAAATGCCCAAGCTTGATAAATACTCCCTCTGTCCCAAAAAATAAGCCACTCTAGAATTCAAAATTTGTCCCAAAAAACATGACATCTTACCATATTTAGGAAGTGCATATGCATGCAAGAATCAATTAGTGTCAAATATGGATAATAAATAGGGGCAAACTTGGTCATTTTATCTTCTTGTTAATTTGTCCTAGAATTCCTAGGATGACTTGTTTTTTTGGGACAGAGGGAGTAGACCGGTAAAAATAATTACTCAGAACAAGAATTTTGAAATGCTTCGGGAACTATTTTCCATCTGCAAAACATGATTGCAGGATTGTTACTGATTCTCTACTTGTATTGCAGCTTCCCAAAGACCAACGTGGTGTGGTTAATTTACCTTGTAGATATGGTGCTGCATAAGACGAAATCACTTGTGAGTTCATCTTTCCCCTTCACTTTCCACTAGTTACTGATTTACCTGTGGCCGGTGCATCGAATCCACCTGCATGTGTAACCTTTGTGAACACTTTATACTAGGCGCTTGGTGCCAAAGTGGACCGGGAGCTTCGCTCGCTCAAAAAACGTCTGGCATCGTGCGAGTCCGCTAGAGATTGTCTCGCCGATCCCTTCTTCAGTGATATACTATTGGAGGACGCGCAGCTCTTTCCAATGCAGCAGCTGGAGTCGGATCTGTGAACTGGCAGATTGAATCTCTGTGGGGGTTCAGGATTTTAGGGTTTAAACTTTTCGCCATGTGCAACCACTAATTCACCTGACGTGCGTGTGATCCAGAAGAACAGAACGGATTGAACGCAGGTTCGTCAGCCCCGGGCATGCAAGAGAGCTTGCAGTTGGCTGTTGCCCAGGCGCTTTTTGTAACTTGAGTGTGCATAATTTATCACGTTGGCGGTCCTGACCGTGGCCAGATTCGGGTGTTTCTGGAGCATGTTCATCCATTGCTCTGCCGGAATGATAGTCTTTCTCCGCGTATTCTGCAACTATGTCGCCCCGGGCAGAAGTGCAGACAAGTAGCAAACAGATACCTTCAATCATGTTCACAAACCACACAGTCGCAACAAAGAAACATGAAAAACGTGAAACCTCACATTCACAATCTCACATCACTACCGCGCGTATACACAGGCAACCAGAAAGCCAGGGGATCACGTGCAATACACAACACGAGTGCCGCTAGGAACACAGAACTACTACTCACCAATAGGGAAAGAATGGATCGATATAAACACCAACACGAGACAATTTACAAGCGAAAAAGAATGGTGACATCGTGTTAAGTGGATGAGTGGATCACAATAGCACTGTGCTGCCCCCCTGCCCTACACGGGCAACCTTTCAACGTTCAGAGTCCTCCGAAAGGGTCGATGGAGAGCAGCTTCCTGTTCATAGCAGGAGGTGCCAGGCCCGGGATGTCTCTGATGCTCTTGTTGTGCGGGTTGACAATCTGCGAGAAAGGCAGACCTGGTTATTGATTGTACAGTGTAGAAAACCTTATGGAGTAGAATGGCAAGGGCCTAAATGGTTAACGGAAAAGAGATGAGCAAGATATCAAAATAAAGACAAATCAGTATGTTTGGGTGCAGTAAGCGCTAGCTTGTTTGCAAGGGGGGGCAATTGCAACACCATTCAGATTTCAAACCATTCTCGGTCATCATTAGATTAGTTTTGAGTTAATTAACAATCGTCTGCTTCTAAAGATGCAAGGTCAAACTTGCGCCACTTTTTTTCCCCAAAATGTAATGAAAACTTTTTTAACATTAATAACAAAAGGATGAGGTATTCTGAAACTTTTCATGGATTATGGGGAAAGTAAGCTTAGATGCCACAACGATAGATAGAACTGACTCGACCACACGGAATTGCACTACTAGAGGTACTGGCTTCTAACTGCCCTTTATATATGAAGGTTCTGTCACTCAACTTAACACCAAGCTCCAAGCACAACTAATACTGTTTAGGTAGAGCAAAAAAACAAGCATCAAACGCTAGCTTGCAAAGAAAATAACATACCTTAACAACAATTATTGCAATAACACCACAGACAATCAGAAACAGGAACGCCATAATGCACTTGTCAGTTGCAACCTGAAATGACAGATTTTATCAGTTCAGGTACTGTCACTTTGCATATCAAACGATACACATACATGCTGACAGAGAGAGTACCTGACGACCAATCTCTTTCACCATTTGACTAGCTTTCTTCAGGGAGAAGTGAACAGAGTCAAGCTCATTGCCGATCCTCTTCATTTGTTCTGTCTGTAGAATTAGACAGTAAGGAGATAATAAATTTAGACCAGAAACTAAAACT
Source organism: Panicum virgatum (assembly GCF_016808335.1). Lineage (NCBI taxonomy): Eukaryota > Viridiplantae > Streptophyta > Magnoliopsida > Poales > Poaceae > Panicum > Panicum virgatum. The sequence continues at coordinate 65,440,046 of NC_053137.1, read as the reverse complement.
TATTGAAGCTAGCCCTGAAAAACACAGTGGTGGACTATGGATAAAAGCCCCCACCCCTCCCACTATAACACCTGGGTTTTATGGTCGGGTTGGCTAGCTGGGGCGCGCTAACATGGTACCAGAGCCGAGGTCCCGGGTTCGAACCCACCCGGCCACGCATTTCCGCTGCGCGATTTCCCCTGCGCCTCTCATGTGTTGAGACCTGCTGTGGGCTACGCCGGGCACTAGAACCTGCTGCGGGCTACACCGGGCTCGCACGCCGTAGGGGGAATGATGGACTATGGATAAAAGCACCCACCCCTCCCACTATAACACCTGGGTTTTATGGTCGGGTTGGCTAGGTGGGGCGCGCTAACACACAGGTCACACAGGTCATGAAGAAATCAGAAGTGAATTGAAAATATGTTCTGCCTTTACAAACATATCCACATTGACGCAAGCTAAAATATGGAAGGATCTAATGATGGTATTATAGTCCCACCTCATGAATAAAATGTGAAGCAATGTTTGTGCTAGAAAGTGTGGGTATTGACTGAAACCACTTTCTTGGAGGAAAATGGAAGTACAAGGCATGTCAGTATGTCACTCTTTGTTCTAAATAAGTCTTATGAGCATACTCGAAATGGAGAAACGGAGCACAACATTTTAAGCGTTCACTGAAGCTGTATGGTAAAAACTAAAAAGATCATAGAAAGGAGTGCCTAGAGAGCCAAACTTGCAATAAAATTACCATGGTTTGTAGCACGAGATGGTTATTGAGCAAGAAATTAAAGCCCTTTAGGTTTTGGCAGGATAGACTGGCAATGAGTAGCACAAATCACCTCTTTAAAATTTACCCAAAAAACTGTTCAAGACCCACTCTTTCATGAGGATAGAGAAGCAATATCATGCCAGGTTGATAAAGCATAAAACATAACAAAACCGGTGCCTAAAATGAGCACAGATGAGGAAAAAGGGAGGTTAAAAAAAAAAGAGTTCCTACAGCCCATAATAGTTCAGTAGCATATCCAAGTGAAAAATGTTCAGTGCATACAAGTAGGGGTTAGCATCCAAGTAGGCTACAATGCTGATAATTGGAATGAAAACACCATTCTACTATTCTAGAAAACTTACTTGCTGTGCCAGATTTGCAGCAGTTTGAGCTCCAACTTCAACAGTTTGTGCTACAACCTACAAGAAAAAGGTTCTTAGGTTCCTGTAGAATTCCTTATGGAAGAGCTGAAGAAATGCATTGTTCTTTTTCTTATCATTTTAACGGCAACCCGAGTATGTGAATTATGGCATCTTTCTACTCCTCAGTGCAATAGCAGAGATTTTTCTTGTTGGTTAAAAAAAAGGAAAGGAAAAGGAGTATGTTAGTTGCATACCATTTTTGAACGCTCAATAGCTTGGTCAGTTTGGTCCATTTGTTTCCTTCCAGCGCTAATGAGCTCTTGATTTGACATTTCTGTAAAATCATCCAGGCACATTAAAGAGAAGGTCAGCACATATAAAATTTTTGAGAGGATTTTACTAGAAATATTATAAGTCAACGATGACCACCTGATGCCATTTGAGCTGGTGTGTCCTCAGCCACTTGATCGTTACCAGTATCGAATAACTCAATCCTCTTATTACCAAGGCTACTTTGGTACCTGCAAGACCAAAAAGAGTTGCAGTGGATACATTTTAGAATCAATTGAACTGTGACGGAGCAAAACATCACTGTAGCTGCAAATATGCAAATGGGGCATGGAGTTTTAGCATTTGAAACATCCCAACATATTTCAACTCTAAAGGCATCATAAGAGAGAGATTTGAATGCACTTACGTTTTCCTCAAGGTGACATAGGAATTCAACTCTTTGATCTGTTATAACACGCAAGAAAGAAAATTATGCTTGTGCAGGAAAACCACATAAGATACACTAGCGAAGAAGTGACTATAGTACCAACCATGAACTGCTTCTTGTCATTTAGCTGCTTGTTGACGTCAGGAGGGTTATTTTTCTCCTCATCTTTGAGTATGCGATCAAATTCCTTGATTAAGCTGCAGAAGAACAGGACACGTTTACAGAAGGGCTCGTAGATGGAAAAGGTAAACAGATTGTTCAGTTCGCGCAGGGGTGTTGCATCGACGGAACACAGGGTGGAGTTTGGCCAGACTCACCGCTTGCACTCCCTCATCTTCCCGGTGAGATCTTCCAGCTGCTTGGACTGCCTGTTGGAGTCCTTGATCTTGTCCATCTTCTGGAACCCATTTCTGCAGCAAGCATCAGCACGCGGAGTTAGCACACGAGGGGTAACTGCAAAGCAGCTGGCTGCAATTGCTGCCAAAATCCGCCGCCGCCGCAAAGTGGCGAGCAATCCCTCGTCAGCTCACTCCACTTTGTACGAGCCGACGGCAGCTAGAAGCGTCCAGCAGGGACCGAATTGACAGGGAGAGAAGCGCCTTGCGGCGGGGAGATCTGACTCACTGGAGGGCGCGGAAGATGTCCTGGATCTCGCCGTCCACCTGCTCGAGCTCGGGGCTCATGGGCACGTCGCTCGCCATGGCTCCGCGCTCCGCCTCGCGGGGTCCACCCACCCAGAGCAGAAGAGCGACGGCGGCGGCGGCGTGCGGGGCGCGTCCTCGTGGTCGGGCTCGTCAGCCGTCAGTCAGCCCGGCATTCCGGTGGAGGGCGGCGGTTGGCGTCGGGAGGAGGTGAGGCCAGGGGTGGGTTTGGTGGTGCGAGCCGTTGGGTGAGCTGGGCTCGGGCCGAGCTGTGATCCCACGCGTATGAGCTGTGTTGCGACTCGTGAGCTCTCGCCATCGCCAAGGGGGTTGATTGATTCCAGCCAGCAGGAGTAAGCAGGTGATTATTGCTGCTCCGCTCAGGTGTATCTTTATTTTTATTTATTTTGAATTTTTGAGGATAGGACAAGAGAGAATTCGGGCCCTATTCGTCACAAAATTTGATGAGTTCTTTGATGCATGTAATTCATGTACCTGCAAGCGAACGCGAAAATGCTTCTTTTTGCCGGAAATAACCGGATCCTTAGAGGATTGATTTCTTCGCTTCTCAAAAAAAAGGATTTGATTTCTTTGCCACAAAGCAATGCGATGGCTAGGTGGCAAGCGCTGTCACAGGCCCACACACACTCCTCCCTTTGGGTTCTGGCCTTCTGGGAGGACCGGAAGAGGGAGGGAGGTGATCGTCACAAAGCCGGTTTCGATCCACCTGCTCCGGCCCAGTGGGCCGCCATGATGTCGTCTCTATCTGCGGCAGGGGCCCACCAACCAAATAGATGCCTGGTCGTGGATCCATTTGTATTTGGGCCCTGCTAGCCTCAGTCAGATCGGTGAGAAGCGGCCCAAATATCGGCCCAAATACTCTCAATATGTGTGCGAAAACGCTCCACAGTCCACATCACGAATTGCATGATTGTGGAATCTTCGAGGATCGGAATTCAGGCTGGTTGCATGTGGTCAGAGGAGGGATGCAAGTCCCACTTTTTTTTATTGGATCGGCCTAAAATTTGATAAAATAAATTGAAATATCATACTACGTAATTAGTTTAAAAGAGAAAATAAGTAACAAATTCAAAAAACACCGATGAATATTCACTTACATCCCTAGGTCGGAGCCTCGGAGGCTTTTGATCTCCCAAGTCAAGTGATCAAGAGAAAAGAACACTAGGGAGCAGCTCCCGAACTGGAAGGCTAGCGCCAACAGAAGACATAAGGCAAGATCAAAAAAGGACAAGCAACTGTACAAGACAATAGCGCTGCACACATCACCTATATATTCTAACTCCTATACACCGTGGAGGTTTAGGCTTCAGATGAACCGGCTATTGCCCTGGCGACACGTGCCTGCTTTGGGTGGACGGCCGGCGCCTGCCGCGGAGAGAAACGTGCGACGCGGGCCCTAGATTCCTCGCACTCACATGCCGCGCGCGCACTGCCTCGCAGGCGCGGTGGTCCCCGCTCGCCCCGTCAGGTGCTCTGCCGCACCGCCTCTCCTTGCCGTGGGCCCCAACGGGTCCCCGCAAAAACGCCCGCGCGGGGCCTTGCCTGCTCGCTGCGCCCCTTTCTGCTTTCGGGTCACTGGTTTGGAGGCGGGGTAGGGTTTCGGATTCGGCCGCTGCCGCCGCCTTTGGAGAGCAGCTTCGTTGATGCACCCCGCCGGCGGTGACCGCGGCGGCGGTGCGATGGACGCCCGGCAAGACCGCCGTCAACATCCGGCAGGTGCGCTCCCCGCGATTCGCGAAAGTGCCCGTCTTTGTCTTCCCAGCTCTCACACATTGTTCTTCTCTATCGGCTTCGTTGGTGTGCCTCGCCGGCGGCCAGGCCCCGCCCGTGCGCAGCCCGTCCGTGGAGACTGTCCCCGCTCTCCTCCAGTTGCGCTGCAGACCACACGCGCCTCTTCCCCTGCGTTTTGCCTCTGTACTCCCATGCCTTAAGGTAATTTTTAGATCTGAGTGACCTCCGAATTGGTGGGGGGAGGTGTTTCTTCTCCCATTCGCTTCTGATGCTTGCATTTTTGTACCATGTGCTCCGTGCGTGGCTACATTTGTTTGCTGCATTTGTTTCTCCGCCTTCGACCGAGTGCTATGGCGTCCAAGCTTCGTCGCTGATGTTGCCTCCATGGGCCTCCATCGAGGGGCTTCACCGGTGTTCGTCATGGCGGCATTTGTGCGTGTGGTGGCCGTGGCAGCAGCGTTGGCTGCAGATGCCGCGAATGATGGCTGGCGGCCCCAGTGGCGCGTCCGTCGAGGAGGCGGCCACCGCCAGGATCCAAGCCACATCCAAAGGCAGCCCCGTCCCCATCCCGCCTACATTGTCGCCGTCCCTGTTCCCTACATTCAGAGGCTGGTAAGTGGTAAGTTGCCCAGCGAGTGTGAGCTGCTGCTCACGGCCGTGCGGCGGTCCTCCCAAGGTGAGCGTTGTAACTCTGCTCAAATGAACTGACGAGCAATATGAGGACTGCTTTGGATTATTTGCAGCTTTGATTACAGATGTTAATTTTCCTATCTTATCCGGTTATGTGATGCTCTCATGCAGTAGTATAGGAGAGAGATTTGTTCCACATCATTTTGTGTTCTGTATTATGCAAGCTCAGCGCTTATTGTGCTTATTATGCAAGCTCATCACAGTAAAATGCTCAGGTCAGCAGGAAGTAAAAAGGTTGCAGTAATCAGTAATGTGTTCTGTAATATTATAATATTGGTAGATTGTTAACTGCTAGCATGCTTGGTCTGAACATCTACGGATTTAGACGTTGCAAAGATTGATACAGATGTAATTATGTTAGCAGCTGAACATTTAGTCTGAATTTATACTGCTCTGAACATTTAGTCTGAACCATAATGCTCTAAACATACTTTGCCCTCTCTTTGACAGCTGACTTTGGCCGGGTTGGCAAAACTGCTCATTTGTGGCTCGGCTAGATTCTGCTCTGGAGAAACCATTATTTGCCACTCTATATATTTTCTAGCCCTACCTGTTGATTTCAAGCTGCATGTATTAGATAGATTTTATAAATGGACTAGAATGTATTTTGTGGACAAGTCCTGGACTCTCAATATTTAATGCTTCAGGACCTTTAGGGCATGTATAATGGTTAGACGGCTGCCGTCTGTGTGTGTCTAGAATACTGCACGTAGACGACAGAGCAGACAACCTGTACAATGATCTGTCTGTGTGGCTGTCTGCTAGCTATTTATTACATGCCTAGGCACATGAGACATGCTGATCAAACATGTGAAATGGATCTTTGTGTATTGTTGTGTGGCATACGTGAAATAATAATTTGTGAATGGAAATAAATCACATGGATAATATATTTATATGCAAATAAGTCACATGCAAGTAAATAATTTGTACACATTTCCTGGGATTTGTTTTTTCATAGTTGAATTGTATCCCTGGTAAAGATTTAGAACAAACAAGCAACTATCAATAGGCTGTTCAATTCCAGAATCGGCATACCTCTCTATTCTGAATTTGTAAGTGCAGAACACATGCATACCTTTCTCTGCAAAATAATATTTAACATTGGAATTAAATCTGTAACTAACAAATTGATCTCGACCAGGAAGGTTTGATCTAATTCTTGCAAAGATATATCCATAATTCATTTTGTTATAACCATGACATGGTGGTAAAAATGCTTTCTGAATGTTTATATGTCATTCTCTGTTACACACTACAAGCATTAAAAAATCAGATGTATCTCAGTTTCTGATTCAAGCATTGTTAGTTACAGAGGGGTAAAACAAAGGATGTCGATGACAGTGAGCAGTGAAACTATGCATGAGAACCACAATCAAGATGCAGCCTATGATTCAGTCGACATACCTTTGTCACTTTTCTTCAGTCAACATGGCTGCAGTGAACACAGAAAAGAATTGATCCCAGCCGATACTGGAAGAAGACCCCCACTTCTCAGACCTGCATATCTTCCATGCACATGTTGTACCCAGGAAAAAAGATGTGCACCTACAAGCACAAGACCTACAAGTACATATATACACACACACAAACGCATGACACCTGTTCACACCCTGAATGATAACTGACGCCCACAATACATATGCAGTTACAGAAAGTGAAAAGACACATGTGGCCGACTGAACCTGTTCATTTCCAGGACCTGTCCATCTACACAATGAAACACACATTCAGAAAGGACACATGTGGCTGGTTGAACCTGTTCATTTTACTCCATTCACACACATTCAGAAAAGCATGTTCAGACATGTAGGCCAAAACAAAAGATTACAGAATAATTCCATGATAATTCTGACACAGGAAGAACTCTAAGCTCTGAACTAATCTTAAACTAAGCTCTGACACAGGAAGAACTCTAAGCTCTGAACTAATTCTGACACAGGTCGATGCAGCCCACATCATGTAGGGAAAGGTGTCAACAGCAATGCCAAACAGGTCAGATACCTGAAACAATAGATAAGATTAAAAGGCAAAAGGTTAGATAATTGAATTCAGTGACTAAAAACAGGACTAACTGAAAACAGGACAGGGATTATGCATCTCCATACAGGTTTATACTCAGAGTTTCAGAGAACAATAAAATGTGGCAAAAAATGGGTCCATACTGAAACTCACCTTAGTACATATCAGGAAACAATGTCTTCTTCAAATACTTCAGTGTTCCAACATGATCAACCTTTTCCTCATCCGTCATGAGCCCAGTATCTTTCAGAAAAAGATCAATACACTGAACTTTATCAGTAGACTGAAAATTAACTGAACAACTGAACCTGAAACTTAACTTAGCTGAAGCTAAAGTTAACTTAAACTTAACTGAAAACTGGAATAAAGTGAAACCTGAACCTTTTCTGATAACATGTATATTTTTCAAGACCATTGACAGGACTAGAAGACCAATATTTAGTTTCACAGGCTGTATTGTTAACTGACTTTTACAGGATGCAAATATAGTTCTCAACACCATTTAGTTTGTAGGATGGGAAGGGAAACAAAAAACAGCATGATGATTTTGGTCCAAGAATTAGGGTGCAACATCTGGAAATGCTAAAAGACTGGAAAGGTTCAAATGCTAAAAGATGACCTGAAATAAACACGTGAAGTGCATGAACAGCTAGCCTGGAATTCAGAGATTACAGCATACAAACAGTAATGATTGGAATCCACGCGTTAGGTTGACCATCAAATTTCAGAGATGCATCTCAGTATCTCTATTGGAATTCAGAGATGCATTCAGAGATTCAGAGATTCAGTCCGAGATTCAGAGATGCATTCCAGTCAATATTGTGTCCTAATTCAGAGATGCATCTCAGTATCTCTATTGGAATTCAGAGATGCATTCAGAGATTCAGAGATGCATTCCAGTCAATATTTCAGTCAGAGATTCAGAGATGAACCCACACATGTCAGAGATTCAGAGAGGCATTCAGAGATTACAGCATACAAACATCCATTGGAATTCAGGCTGCACCCAAAGTTCCTACAGTATTGTGTTCAGAAAATATACCATTCTTTGGGATCGCCATGAATCCATGGTTGAGACTGTGATTGATGCCGCGCCATGGTCGACGAAGTCAGGTTGGGGCTGCCGGAGACATGCCGCCATTGGACCTTGGGTTCGCCGGAAACATACAGCCGCCGGTCGATCTTGGTTGGGGGGGGGGGGGGGGGGGGGGGGGGGGGGCGGGGCGCCAAATGATGGGTTACCGGCGAGGCTTCGGCCGCTGAACTTTTTCTCTACGGGCGGACGACCCCGCTCCTGCGCCGCCGTCGCAGCTTTCCTCCCGTGCGCTGCCATCACCATGGAAGACGTCCCGAGCTTTTGAGCCCTCGCCCGCGCCGCAATATCCTTTCGCTGGCGTGCCGTCGACGCAACTAGGAGCTCACGTGCCGCTGCTGCAGATTGCTGGTTCTCCGACCCCATTGTGCCGCCGGGAAGGACCAAGCTCCTGCAATGGATTTGTGAATGGGAGGGAAGAATAAAAGGAGGGAAAGAACGCGTGCCCGTGGGGATTTCGCGCCATCTTTCGCGCCTTGCCGCCAAAATTAACCCGGGGAGCACCGGATCGCCCCGCCCCATCGCCGAGTCGCCGCCGCGCCGTACAACGGGCGACGAGGCATCGATTTGAGCTCGGGCCATGAGCCCGCGCCGGCGTCTGGCGAGGCGACGGCAACGCCCGTTTTTTGAGTTAATGACCTCGCTAATTGCAATAAACCAGATAAAGACGATGCAATAATGGCCGTTGTATATGCCCTTAGTCATTTGCCTTATCCTATTATTTATCATTTGCCTTATCCTATTATTTATCATTTGCTTTATCCTATTTTGCATCGAATACCATCATCATCTAGCTTTTGTGGCACTTCACTGATTAATGCTGATCTGATATATACTACCTGCTGCTTTAGTTGCAATCCATGCGGAAAGCACAATGCTAGAAAATATGTGTTTTGATTATTAGTTTAGTTGGGCTTTGCATATGTTCCTTACCAGCTCTAATGCTCATCATTGCTGATAATTAGTGCATTTGTACTGATTCATAGTCTCATGTTGCAGAGCACAATACACAAGTGATTTATGCAAAGTTTGGAGTTTGGACCAGACCATATGTTTTAAGTGAGCATGCTGGTATAATTTCCTTGCCAAATGTTAGTTTCTTAAATTAAAATGGGAACCAAACTTGGTGTAACACATTATCTTTCACTGAATGAAGAAACAGTAAATCTGAAATCAAATGGTGCTAACTACATCCAGCCATCTAGGAGTTGGAGGACCGGCTCCACAGCGGCGGGGCGCGCATGCACGGAGAGCTCGGACGTGGAGGTTACTGCAGACCAATACCCATTTACAAATTTGATATTTGTTTATCATATCTATATATATTATTCATGGTAGCTTTAAGCTTCCCAACACCAATATAATTACTATGCCGAAACCAATGTAGTGTGGCATATCTCATATGTGATCATTTTGTCCTTGCAATTCAATAGATCATCAGTATGTTATTTAGACAATGACATATTCTAGCAAGAGTTTTCTATGAGGCCATTAGTGGATTATTTAAGGTAGGTCTCATAGTGTGTGTGCCTTCGTGCTAACTCTCAGTTTTCTGATAAGAATTTCTGCTGCCTAATGCCTATAGTATGCATGGTCTTATTTTTGGTTTAAGGACACATAAATTGCATTTGTGGGCTTCTTGCACTGTAAGTGATATAGAAGTTTTTTAGTGATTGTCCATTGAAAATAGTTCTTTGGTGATAGGTACACATGCAAAATCTGAACACTACAACATGTTCTCCATGTATGATCTATTTCTAAGTAAGTTTGTTGTTGTTATTGCTACCTACCATATGCAGATTGCAGTGATGATCCAAATTCTCTTGAAATGAACAATAAATCTTCAGTTAAATAAAGACGCATTTTAGTTTTTAGCGAATGGATCATCCTTTTTGCACTCCAGTTTTATTTTTTTTTGTAATGATGACTCCCTAATTATAAATAATGCCAATGGATGTCAGTACTTGCAACCTGACTGTAAACTCAAATGAAAATACTATAGGTCTGGTGCATTATTATATTTTTTAACTATTTGTATGTGCAAGTATTATGATAAATATATTAAGCCTTTCTCAAAACGGGCGCGGCGTAGCGCGCCTTCCATCCTAGTTCACCTTAACAGTCCGTGCTCTACAAGGCTCCGGGGGACCTACCGTGTGTACGCTCAACATCTCCCGTCGCCATTTGCACACGCCCGCCCACCTGCTGCTCCGAAGAAAGAAGGAAAAAGAAAACACGAGACCTCCACTATGTAGATGGACCCGGCTAACGTACGGCCGGCCGCAAATTAGGCTGGCCGTACGGCCTATCTTTTTATGGTAATTGGAGTATCACGTTTTGTCTGCTTTTCTTTTTTGGATAACGCGCCCAACAAAAAACATAAAATAAATATTCAGACCTCAATTTTACTCTCTGATAAGCACATCTTTGAAAAACAATAAGCAAATTGGAATATATATATATACAAATGTATTTACAACGCATCTAAATTCTAAGCTTTAACAAATTTCAAAAATACCAACATACATGTGATTGCCTAATTGCCTCTACTGTTATACTGACGAATAAAAAGATTAAAGCTACAGCAAGTGCTACAAAGCTGCTCATGAACCAAAAACGAGGTTGAGCTGCAACTAAAACTGCTGCCAATTGTCATCGGATGAACTTTTAGGCCACCAAACACCAAGCTGAAGAACATGTTACGTTGCTGATTCAATGAAGAAACTTGCAGGCAACAAATAATGCATTCTGAACCATGAAGGAACTGTTCATCTAAACTATAGAAAACAAGACTTCAAGACTCCTCAGAATTTTGAATGAAACAAGCATTGAATTAGTAAAAATAAAAAATGGCAGGTAGTCTGAACATAAAAATATTAGATTAGAACACAAATCTAAACTAAAAATGAACAATTTCAAATATTCGTATTCTCTGGACACAACCATATGACCTACAAATGTAATAATCATAACTAATTCGGGTCTTGCAAACAATTAATTCAAATATTAAAATATCTATTGTAACCCATATTATTGCCTATGAAGAACAATATTATTGCCCAATACCTACCAATATTATTGTCTAGTTCTAAAAATGCTTCTAGTATTTAATGTATTTGCCTACTGAGAAGTGTTGAAATGCTTGTATTTGATGTATTTGCCTACAGTACAGGAAAGTAGTGAAATGCTTCTAGTAATTGATATAATTCTCTATAAGAAACTCCTGAAAATGCTTCTACTATTTGACAAAAATGCCTGCTGCAAAGTATTGAAATGCTTATGATGATGTAAAAAAGAAGAAAATAACCATTTCACATTCAGAAACCGCATTGAAGCTCCATTCCTGGAACCCAAATACTACTAGTGAGACAATAATTGCAAAAGGAGAGCAACTAGATGGTTGCAGTACAACTAAAAGCTCGAACACACACATAGTGCATATACAAAAGTAAATTAGGACATAGACAAAGGCAAATAAGAACACATACAAACGCAATTTATTAAAAAGAACTGCGGCTTCAGATTTACTGATTTTCTACACAGATACACAAAGGCTACAACCCACTATAACTTATGGCAATGTTCAAACCTTATGGCAATGCTACCTGATTATAGTACATTTATTTGCCTATTCTCAGAGCTATTATTACTTTATAACTTCCTAATGAAGCTCTGTAACTAATTATATGCCCATGCAGGCATATTATATTGGTGGCATCTTGACTATAAAATCCTTAATAACCCAACTAATCTTTCTGCCTCTGGTCATGCAACAACATCGCCAAACATAAACAACCCACCAAGATCAAAAGTTAAATGGCGGAAAAGAGGAAGAAGTAATGATGTACTAGCTAAGGGGGTGAATGCTCAGGTAAAGAGGAAGACATGATTTGCAAGTCAACCAAGTCACACTGCTCCAAATTGTATAGGGAAATGAGCGAGGAACTTTTCACTCAAAAAAAGTCATATGCTTATTCATCTATTGGAACCTAATCTATTTATCCTATGAAAGTAATGATGTAACAAACTTGGTTCCAGACAAAAAAGGATAATCTATCACATGAGACATGAAAATGTAAAAAAAATTGCTTGAACTGGACATTTAAAATGCTAGTTGAATAGTATTTAAATGCCTGCAAAAATTTTTAAAATGCTTCTGATAATGCTAGGGGAAAAGTTTATTGATTACATGCATCCAACATGTAGTTTTGCACTTGCTTAATTGTTTCTTAAACTTCCAATTCATTTTTATTGCCAACATGAATACAGAACACATAGATAGAGAGAGGATTCATCAGTGATCAGGTTATTCCATATAAACAGACTGGAGTAGGTATCTGTCCGCATCCAAATGATTCTACAAATCCAAAACAGCAAAAAAAAAAGCTGGCATAGGTCCTATTGCAGGGCCATGTATTCATAAGACACATCCTGTTGTTGATTTCTAGCCCCACCCCACCCACACACACAAAAACATTTCCCTGCACATACAGAATTCGACAAACCAAAACACCAGAAACTAGAATTGAGGCAGGGCATCGGTACTACTACAGGGTAATACACACTAAAATACCCCAATAATTCAGACCTGTACGTACATATTTCTGCAACCAGGTAGCAACTAGAATAAAATGCTATCTTAATGGAGCACAAAAAATTCAGAGGGGTGAGCAACTGCACAAACAGAGGGCATGCACGGGAGTGGGTGAACTCACCGGATCCAGTATGCAGCTTTCATTTCCCCTCCATCGGGACCAACGGATCCCTCACCGGATTTCGAAATCGCACGCCCTGATGCCCATGACCTCCGCCAAACATAAAACACGAAACGAAATAAGAAATTTGTGGCAGAACCGCCTAAATTATCCCGGCTCAAGTGCGTAAACCATCACCATAAAGGCAACATTAGCTTAAACGCACTTCAAACGGAACAATTTTTGGTCTGTCGGGTAACGTCCCAATACAACCACCGATTCTTGGATCGAACAAGCATACCCCGCACGAAGGCGAGTCCAGAGATATTACAACCACAATTTTTACAACACAGGCATAGTAATGATTACAAACCAGTTGAAAACCTTATTACAAAGCCAACTTAAGTAAAACAGTTATACAAGCCATAACTATAAGTTCAGAGTTTAAAACAGCGGAAGATAAAACACGATGTCTACAACACGTCGCAAAAAGGATACCAGGCTAGCCCAAGCCGGGTATCACTCGTCATAGTCATTGCTGGTCGCAGACGTATCCCACTCTACGGACCAGCCAGGAGGCAACGAGCAAGGATAGGTCAAGCTAGCGATCTGATCCTCAAAACTCATACCTGAAAAAGGGTTTCAACAGCAAGGCTGAGTATTCTAATACTCAGCAAGACTTAACCGTCAACGGGTATAAGTAGCCCACTATAGCTAGACTATGCAAGGTTTGTGAAGCTCTGGTTTTCTTTTGCTGAAAAGCAATAAAGAGTATGTCCTTACTTTCAAGTTTTAGCTTCAAGATTCTAGTTGATTAACCATTCTATGTAAGCATCTACTATCCAAACATGGTGGAACTTCTAAGCAAACATCAAGATTAATAAGAATATTGTTGCTCTTATTACTCTGTGTGGCAAAGAGATCAAGCAGTCTCATTTCATCGTGAGAGGCGGACGATTCTGAATCGAAATTCAACCTTGCAAGGATAACCTAGCACACACGTCTGGAACACCGTCGGGTCATTCCCAAACAACCGTTGACCTTTCTTTCCGGCTTGTGGATAGGGTCACTCTCCCCGACTACAGGGCTCCAAGGCCGAACCTTGTCACTCGAAGTCGTAGTGTTGCGCAACATGAAATAAAACCTATCCCTACTGAGAGAGTGAAAGGTATATCCACTCCCCGGTCCAATCGGCTACTAGGCTTGCCGCGTACCATATTTACGGCATGTGGCTAGTACTTTCAAAGACTTAACCAACGCTACCACACACCGCGACCTTAGCAAGTTCATTAACACAGACGGGGTATCACATAAGGTCATGATATCGAACACAACCCCGTCCGTCGTCCTTATATTTATAACAGAAAGTAAACAATCAATTCCTATAAAGCTTGCGAGTGACAGGCAATCACTCGACTTTTACCGGTCCTATAAGCTTAGCAATTATTCGAACTCAAGTCTAGTGTTCAGTATATAGGTTCCTAGGATCATGCATCTAGGGTTTCAATTCAACTCCTATGAACTGTAAATGCACAAGTAAAAAATAAAATAGTAAATGATATTAATTTGAAGTATAGGTTATGTCCGGGGCTTGCCTTCTCGGTAGTTGCTAACTATTTCAGCCCTAGGCTCTTCCGAACTTTGGTCCGGGGCTTCAGTTAGTTCCGCAGTGTTCGCTTGAGCTTCGAGATCACCTCCGTCAGATTCCGGGATCAGCTCGTACGTCCCGTCCGATAAGGCAGTCGTGTCTATATGTAATGCAAAAACAACATTATAAGCACACATGGGCAATCGTTTATAGAGTAGTTAAATACTAAATTTAGCTACACAAGACATCATGATCAACAGCACAAAAGAAGTTAACTAACTTCATAAAATGAGTGGTGGTGATTTCCTATACAACTAAGTCATGGTTTGTAAATAAATCAACAAATCAGAGTACAAATAGGAATAAATTCTACCAAAATTACAATAAACAGAACATGAACAAAGTAATCCCTGTAAAAATCATGCCAAAACATTTAACCATGTAATCACAATAAATCATTTATGCAGGCAACACCTAGTACAAGCTTGAATTATACCGATCAAACTAAAGCAGATCAGAAGCTCAAAATTTAACATGAGATCTACACAGGGATGATCTAGCTACTGTGAATTTTTCATGAGTTTATCTTTACAGAATTTATTCTGAGAAAATAAACAAAACAGACATCAGTTTTAGCAAGATTCAATTGTAACTCCTATTCTAGCCATGAACTGAAGCTCAAACTTCCTGGACAAGCTAAGCTACTCAAAGAGAACATGCCGAAATAAAATCATGATTTATTACGAACAGAAACTATTTACCATGAATAAAGTGTACTAAACAAAGTTTAAATCAAAGAAAAAGCTACACAAGAGAACTGATCATGAAATTTTTATAGCAAAGCTAGTGTAACATGAGTAAACTACCACAAAAATTTCAGAGCAAGACCAGCTTTCAAGCATTAGATAAGAAAAAGACTAAACATCTAGTATTTATTTACCTAGTGACACAAATCAAAATCTACAGAAAAAACTTGCAACTAAAGCCTAACATATTATGGTTCTACTGCATAGATCTCTTCAAGAGGTTTCCAAAACATCTAGATTTGATATTTTACGAATTTTCTACGAATTGATATTGAATTTCAAAGATCACAGCAAACTATTTCAAACAAGTCCTTATAGCACTATTTCCCTGAGTCACTGACATCGCAGACAACCCCCTGGGTTTTTTCAAATTCAAACTCGGGGTCCCTGGCCGTGGGGAAAAGAACAGAGGGAGGATGGCCGGCCAAATCCGGCGACGGTGAGCGCCGGCGGCGAGGGTGGAGGGTCGTGGGAGGTTAAGAAGGCCAAGGCGCACCTCTGGGTGGCTTTGGAGCTCGAGAGCAGGGCCGGAGATAGCGGGTCGACGGCGAGCGGCGGCTTGCGGGCTCGGAGCACGGCGGCGAGGTAGCTCCGGTAGGTTTGGGCGAGGGGAAAACGGCCTGGGAGCTGCGCTAGGACGAGGCGCGGCTAATGGTGGGGGATGTAGGGGTGGAGCGGGTCTGGGGTGGCGGCTCCGCGGCGGGGTGGAGCTCGCCGGGGTTCAAGCGGGGCGGCGGCGGTGTTCTGCGGTGTGGGAGCGAGGAGAGAGCGAAGGGATGCGCGAAATCGAGTTCTGGGACTCTTGTAGTGCGCGGGCGCTCGCTAGAAGAGAGCGGCGGGCTCTGCAGGGGGCGCTCCACGGCGGCGTCGCGGTGGCGGCCGTCGGGGCGGTTCTGGAAGCGGCGGGGGCGCGTGGCTCGGCGGGGAGGCTCCAGCGCGAAGCAACAGGAGGGGGAGGAGGTCGTCCGCGACGCGTGGGCGCCAGCGCACGGCGGAGTAATGGCCGGGAAAGCCGGGAAGGCGTCGGCGGCGGCGCTGTCGGTGGCGTCGGCGGCGAGAAGCAGAGCAGGGAGGGGGAGATGGTCATAAGGGTCGATTTGTAATTACCAAAAATTCCAGGGACCTCTCTGTAAACAAGCAATAACTTTTAAACTAAAGCTCAAATGAAAAAGTGCCCAACATGAAAGTTGTTCAACTTTTCAAGATCTACAACTTTGATGTTGTGCAAAAATTTATTTGACCAAAGATTCAAGAGCTAAAATTAAAATCATTGAAGAGATTTTGAATTCTAGGAAATTTGTCTTTTTCAAAGCAAATTCACTTCAACTCTAGACTCAAAAGCAAAAATGGCTGGCATGCATTAAATGCACTGAAATTTTGCAAAAACACCCTCCACTAAAGCTATAATTACACAACCTATTCAACACAACAGCAGAAAGGACCTTGCATAAAATCATAATTACACATATAACCTTTCATAATTACAAAAAGATCCTTTTTAAGTAATTCAAGCACATGATGCATCGCAAACCTACCCAATTACTGTGCAGACACTTAATTAATTACTGGGTAAACACCCGGGGTGTTACAAAATTGGTGAGAGAAAAATGTGCAGCACGCTAAAGGCTGAACGCATCGGGATTCATCTCACCTTGGCCTGATTTCTGCGCTTCCACCCTCATCCCTTCTCCTCCGCTTCAATCCTGCAGATGCTTTCTCCAACCCTCGATTGGGATCCAGGAATCGCTGGTGGATGTGAGATGAGAGAGAGGAACCCTAGAGAGAGTGAGGAGGGGAACGTGAAACGAAATCAGGAATCGGCGAGGGAAAATTGTGCAGCACCCTGAACATATGGGGATTCATCTCACCTTGCCCTGGTGATTTCTGCGCTCCCCCATCCCCTCCTCCCTCCTTGCTTCAATCCCGCACATCCTTCCTCCAACCCGCGACTGGATCTAGAAATCGTGGCTGGATGCGAATGAGAGAGGAACCTAGAGAGAGATACGAGGGTCTCGCGATGAAGAGGAACTCACCGTGCAAAATTCTGATGAAATCTGAAGGAGCGCCCATGGGTGGAATGCGAGAGGGTAGAGAGAGAGAGGAATCCTAGAGAGAGATGGGAGGAGATGAAATGAACACACGAGAGGGAGAAGTAGCTGAAACCTAGAGAGAGAAAAGGGGAAGATAAAGTGAACTAGTGGGAGGAGGGCTGTGTGCTTGTGCGGTGTGAAAGGAGGCGTGCCCTCTAATTAATGATGGACGACGATCGAGATGGCCGTTTCAGCGAACAAAATTACGACAGGCCGAAAAGAAGTCATTATCTTATTAAATTATTATCCATCCACATTCATATGTCAAGTTGTTAACTTGGCCGGTTCCTTCCCTGGATAGAGGAGTGGTTTGGACTTTGGACAAGAATTGCGTTCGCTTCCTTCAATTCGCTCTGGTACGGTGACTCAGCAACCTCTTGCTTGGACGTCAGACCGGCCTAATTCCGATTTATCAGACCGGCCTAATTCCGATTTATCTCATCTTATTCTCTCACAGAATATTATTGATTCAGTCGAAATCAGATCAGTCGAAACCAGCGATACTTAGGCATTTGGCAACCCAGTGTCACAGTGACAGTAACTCATCACTCATCTGTAAGTGTTCGCGTGCCCTACGCATCCACTTCCACCAGACGGAAGAATATTCATCCAGTGCGCAAAGCCGCCTGACCCAGCTTTAATTTGTTCCGGCCCAGCCGAAAGCACGGCGTACATGTGGCCCTTCTCGCGGCGCCTAGCTGCCGGTCGATCTGAGTGGCTCTGGTAACAGTGACCGGTCGATCCTCTTGGCATTGGGGCGCACCTGTTGCTGCTTGCTGTCGCCCTTCTCCCTGCTCCATCCAAGCGTCCAGCGCACGCAAACTACTCCTCACTCACATCCCTCACTCACATCCAAGCGTCCAGCGCACGCTCCCGGGGTGTTACAGCCTTCCCCCCTAAAAGGAATCTCGTCCCGAGATTACAGGAAGAAAAGGATGCAAAGATTCGGTACCTGGATTGGTTCTAAGAAAGTCGGGAAAGTTCCGTTGGAGAAAATTTTCAGTCTCCCAAGTAGCTTCTTCTACAGTATGCTGATTCCACTGGATTTTGTACATTTTAACTTTCTCCCTTCTAGTACTTCTTTCTTTTGTGTCAAGAATCTTGATTGGATACTCCGTATAAGATAGATCGGATTCAATTTCGATATCTTGTGGTTCAAGGATTTCAGTAGGTACCCTGGTGCACTTCCGAAGTTGTGAGACATGGAAGACATCATGAACGACGGCCAATTGAGATGAAAGACGGAGTCGGTAGGCAACGGGTCCACAAGTTTCGATAATTTCAAATGGTCCGATATATCGGGGTGCTAATTTCCCTTTTAAGCCAAAGCGTTGAACACCTTTAGTAGGAGATACTCGCAAATATACAAAGTCTACTACCTCGAATTGTAAAGGATCTCTTCTTTTGTCTGCATAACTTTTCTGTCTTGATTGGGCTGCTTTAAGATTAACCTGGATAACTCTGACTTGCTCCTCTGCCTCAGAGACTAAATCTGGCCCAAAAATTTTGCGTTCTCCAGCTTGTGACCAATTCAAAGGAGTTCGACACCTTCGACCGTATAATGCTTCAAATGGTGCCATTTGCAAGCTGGATTGATAACTGTTATTATATGAAAACTCTGCCAGTGGTAGGCATTTAACCCAATTCTTGCCATATTGAATAACACATGCCCTCAACATGTCTTCAAGGATTTGATTGATTCGCTCAGTTTGCCCATCTGTTTGTGGATGATAAGCTGAACTACGAATCGGTTTTGTTCCAAGGGATTCTTGCATTTGCTCCCAGAAACGTGCTATAAACTGAGGCCCACGATCAGAAATAATCGTCTTTGGAATGCCATGTAAACGAACAATCTGATCGAGATAAATCTCTGCGTACTTCTTGGCAGAATAAGTGGCGTGTACTGGAATAAAATGAGCGGTCTTGGTGAGTCTATCAACGATTACCCAAACAGAATCATGCTTATGAGGAGTAGTGGGTAAACCAACGATAAAATCCATACTGATGTCCTCCCATTTCCAGGATGGAATAGATAAAGGTTGGAGAGTACCAGCTACTTTCAAATGACTAGCTTTAACTCTTTGACAGACATCACACTCAGAAACATATCTGGCGATCTCTCTTTTCATTCGAGTCCACCAGAAATTTTGTTTGAGATCATGGTACATCTTGGTACCACCGGGATGAATCGAAAACTTCGAAATATGTGCTTCATCAAGGATTTGCTTTCTAAGCTGATGATCCTTGGGTACAACCAGTCGAGATTCAAACCATAGAACTCCTCGATGATCCACTCGGAAACATTTATACTTTGCTTCTCCTTGTGATAACTTTTCCTTGATGATCTTGATACCCTCATCATGTAATTGCCCCATGATGATGCTATCATGAAGTGTAGGCTCAAGGGATATATGGTTCAAGCTTCCTTGAGGTACCATTTCTAGGTTTAACTTCATCATTTCCTGGCATAGAGTTTCATTGAATGGTTCTACAGATAGACAATGGCATTGTGACTTGCGACTGAGTGCATCCGCAACCACATTAGCCTTTCCTGGATGATAATGCACTTCTAGATCATAATCCTTTATCAACTCCAGCCAGCGTCTCTGTCTCATGTTGAGATCCGCTTGAGTGAAGATATATTTGAGGCTCTTATGGTCAGTGTAAATATTACAGTGAGTTCCCATAAGATGATGTCTCCACATCTTAAGAGCGTGAATGACAGCTGCTAACTCCAGATCATGGGTTGGATAATTCTTCTCATGATTCCGGAGAGCTCTTGATGCATAAGAAATAACCCGGTTGTCCTGCATAAGCACACAACCAAGTCCTGTACCCGAAGCATCACAATAGACATCAAAAGGTTTGGTACTGTCCGGTGTAGACAATACTGGAGTGGTAGTTAATCTTGCTTTGAGAGTTTGGAAAGCTTCTTCACACTTATCATTCCAAACAAACTTCACTCCCTTCTTCAATAACTCCGTCATAGGCTTGGCTATTATGGAGAAATCAGTAATGAACCGACGATAATATCCAGCTAAACCAAGAAAACTGCGAATTTGATGAACTGACATAGGAGATTCCCAATCCATCACTTCTTGTACTTTAGTTGGATCAACAGATATACCATCCATGGAGATAGTGTGACCTAAGAATTTCACACTGTCCAACCAAAATTCACACTTGGAGAATTTGGCATAAAGATGATGATCTCGTAATCGTTGAAGAACGATACGCAAATGTTCAGCATGATCTTCTTCATTCTTGGAGTAGATCAAAATATCGTCAATGAAAACCACGACGAATTTATCCAGCTCCGGCATGAAGACTGAATTCATCAAGTACATAAAATATGCTGGGGCGTTGGTAAGACCAAAAGACATAACCAGATATTCATATAGTCCATATCTGGTAGAGAAAGCAGTCTTTGGAATATCACAAGGCTTGATCTTTATTTGATGGTAGCCAGAACGAAGATCAATCTTAGAGAAAACCTTAGCTTCAGCTAACTGATCAAACAGAATATCAATGCGGGGAAGAGGATACTTGTTTTTAATAGTGACCGCATTGAGTGGTCGATAATCAACACATAGCCTCAAACTATTGTCTTTCTTCTTCACAAACAGGGCCGGACATCCCCAGGGTGAAGAACTGGGACGTATAAAGCCCTTGTCAAGAAGGTCTTGGAGTTGGACTTTCAATTCTGCTAACTCATTTGGAGGCATTCGGTACGACCTCTTAGAAATAGGGGCGGTACCGGGTTGAAGTTCGATAACAAACTCGATATCTCTATCAGGGGGCATTCCAGGCAAATCATCTGGAAATACATCCGCATACTCCCACACAATGGGGATATCTTCAAGTTTAATTTCTTTTGTGGCATAAGCACAAGAGTTAATGCACTCTCGTTGTGGTAGATAGAGTATGGTGGCTCCTTGATGTGGTGAATCTATCTCGATAGCTCGGGAAGAGATATCTAACAGTTTTTTATGTTTAGTCATCCAATCCATGCCCAGAATAACATCCATGCCTTCTAAATTCATTAAGATCAAATCTGTTTTGATCAATTTACTACCCAACTTAATTGGCACATGTCTAGTGATTTGATTGGAAGCTATCTTCCCACCAGGAGTTGTTATCATAAAAGATCCCTTAGTATGACAAAAGTCCAATCCTACTCTTGCTCCAAATTTGGCACTTATAAAACTATGCGTTGCACCAGAATCAAATAATATGACTGCGGGTTTATTGTGGATAGAGAAAGTACCCGTCATAACTGGTGCTCCTGCTGGAAGGTCTGCAAGAGTAGTGAAATTAACTCGCCCTTGCCGGACTTGCACCATTTGCCTCTTGCCCTTGCCCTTGTTGTTGTTGTTGTTGTTGTTGTTCTGATTAGAGTTTTGCCCTGGATTATTCCTTCTGGGTTGTGGACAATTCTTGGCAAAATGAGAAGCACTGCCGCAGTTGAAACATCGATTATTACTATTCCCACTATTGAACTGTGGGGCATTCGGCCTTGGGCTAAACTGCTGCTGTTGCTGTTGCTGAGGCACTGGAGGTCTGAATCCTCCTTGTTGCTGAGGCGGCCTAAAGACAAACCTACCCACTGGGGCATTTCTTTGTGGAGGCCTAGGTGGAGTATTTTGCACCAGGCGATACCTCGGTGGCTGGGCACTCGAGGGTCCCGTTGGTGCCTTCCGCTTTTTCTCAGCACGATGTGCAGCAATACAATCTTCCTGTGTAATGGCCATATTCACCAGCTCATTATAGGTATTGGGCTGAACCAGGTTTAAACGTTCCTTGAGCTTAGTATTGAGGCCACGACGGAAACGATCACGTTTCTTGGCATCAGTATCAGCATGATGGCCCGCATACTGGCACAGATGATTGAAGGTCTGTGCATATTGTAGAACAGTGCGGGTTCCCTGATCTAGAGCCAAAAATTCATTCAACTTTCTTTCAATTAGTCCATCCGAAATATGATGTGATCTGAAGGCTGTTCTGAATTCCTCCCAAGATATGATATGTTCAGCAGGCTGCATTGCACAATAATTATCCCACCATATACGTGCAGGACCCCGCAGCTGTTGGGCGGCAAAGGAGGCCTTATTTGCATCAACACACGGTACTGCTAACAAAGCAAACTTGGAATTGATTGTACGGAGCCAAGCATCGGCATCCAATGGGTCATCAGCTTTGCTGAAAAGCGGAGGTTGGGTACCAAAGAATTCCTGGTAACCCGCTGGTTGTGCCTCCCTTCCTCCATACTGTTGGCGTGGCTGATTTTGTTGCCCTTGGACTAGCTGGCGAAGCAACTCTGTTTGCATGGCCATTAACTCGGCCAGATTCGACGGGGGTGGCGGTGGTTGCTGAGATCCACTGCCATTTTCACAACCGAAGCCATCAGGCGTTCCGCGTGTATGACCAACCATCTGTAATCATGGAAGACATCCATTAGATACATATTTCTCGCTTCCAAAATCAATGGCACATGCAATGATCGTACAATGGATAAAATAAAATCAGCAAAATTTACTAGATGCGGTGTAGCACAATATGCACAACACATAAATGTGCAACCCACAAAAATCAAAACTGGTCAGCTGCTAGATAGCTTCATGCTCCATCGTATAGAGACTCAATGCTGAGAGCAAAGGGTAAAGAAAATAATCTATCAATTCGCTCTTCATCGCTATGTGCTATGTTGCTAAACAACAGAGATCATAGAAGGGGTTGGACTAAAATTTAGTCTCTCAAATTCAACAAGCTAACATTTGATGAGCACATATGCCACAAAAATTTGCAACCTCTTGTATTCATCAAACGGCGTGAAAATGCACAAATGCAGAGATTTGCTAAGTAGAAAGATTATGATTTCCAAACTGGTAGTCGCTACTTATATTACATTCAAGGCAGCATTTTTCTTACAACCTAACATCACTCATCCTTACCACATATAACACAACAAGTGGTACTCCTCCCTAGGGTTATCTTACAACACCTCTTTCCTATGTACAAGCTACAACAAGATAAAACACGAACTTTCTGGGTCTAGTCTAAGGCGCCTAGAAGTCGTCGAGGTTGCCCACAGAAGAGGCACTGCCGGAAGAAGAGTCATCCGGCTGAGGGTTAGGCTCAGCAAGTGCGTGCTCTGAATCTAGATCAGAAACTCCCTCAATCTCCTCGGGGTCCTCTTCTGCTGCTGCAGGCTCGGCTGGGGCATCTAGTTGCTCCTGGAGCATACCAACATGTGCCAAAGCATCAGCCCAATCTGCTTGAAGCTCATTCACCTGCCCCTGAAGAAAACCAATAACTATGTTGCGCTGCTCTATCTCAGCACCATGCTCCATAGCCTGATGCTCAAACTGTGAAATGGCCAGATCCCTCCCAGCAACGGCATCCTGAAGTCCCTGAATCTGAGTATCCCTCAAACGAAGGCCTCGCTGAAAACTCTAGGCCAAGTCTATCACCTGGTCCATGTGTCGCTGCTGGAGTATCTGGTAGTGAGACTGAGCATTCATATATCTGACTACTGCCTCGATAGTCTCATCCGCTACATCTCCAATCAAGTGCCCAAAGTGTGTGACCCTGAACAGCCACTCTGCATTGCCAGCACTGACTGCTGGAAACAAACCAATAGGATATGCTGCAACCTCCTCAGGATGGTGCTCACAAAAAGTGGTGATAGCGTTGAGAGCTGCTTTCTCAAACGCATCCACAAGACGGTACCCAATCACCTCGATCTCAATCGGTGGCCACTCCAAGGTGGGGTGCTGAGGAATGGTCATTTTAACTCTGTTCTTCTTAATTCCATCCTCCGAAAACTGGCGCCCCGTGTACTGGGGTGGATCTGGGTAGTGGAAGATACGAAGTGAATCCCAAAGAATCCTCGGAAAACCCTCCCAGTACAGACAATCGGTATGAGCATTTGCCTCCTCATTCCAAAAGATCTGGGAACAAGTCGCCATCTGAATCAAAAAGGATTCAAATGTGAATAATACAATTATCTCAAGACTTCTCAAATAAAGCTTTAAGAAGACTGCGGTAAAACAAATGTGATTCTAATTCACAAGATGATATGATTCCAAACTCAAAGAATAATAAACCACAATTGGTACTGGTTCATCATTTGAGATTCTAAGGAATGAAAAGATCCTTATAACAACAAGATGGGGCTTAGGAGGAAGGCATGACTCGAAACCATATTTTTCATCTAAGGAAACCTAAGCATTTTACAAGCATGCTACTAAAATCAGAATTTCACTCACTCATGTTTTAAGCACACTAACACTTATCTTATAAGGATTCATACTAGAAATTCCTTAACAAGCTCATGTAGCAACTTCAACTATTATGAACCAATCAAACATCAACCAAATATGCATGCACGTCCTGACCGACCTCACAAGATAAACAATTGCCAACTATGGTTGGGCTTACGTGGTTAGCACGGTGGTATACATAAATACGGCTCTCCCTATATAGCTAGTCGATACATTCTAACCGTTCTTATCTTATCGAATCGTGGTTAGCGTACCTGCATTAAGATTGACAGAACATAAATATATATACCCAATGAACCTTTCATGCCAGCACTCATGAAAGCGTTCCCAAACATTACCGCTCACTATAGAAGTGGCAGCCATACAATTTCCGCCATATGGCCAACGTTAACATACGCTACTCAGAGGCGTATTCACAAGTTCCTTTACTCCCAATATAGTCGATCGAGATCGGTATATTGGCAGCAGCTCAAGTAAGTCACTGCTTGAGCACAGCGTTCGGTTCGCATCGCCGACGGGAAGGTCAGACTCCCTCAGCTGACTGAGCACACTTTACTTCCAATATAGTCAACTAATAGTCGGTATATTGGAAGCACCTCAAGTAAGCCACTGCTTGAGGGCAGCGTTCGGCTCGCATCGCCGACGGGAAGGTCAGACTCCCTCAGCTGACTGAGGATCCTTACCATCTTACATCAACGTAGGTGCGTCGTTACAGGAATTAAGAGTTGCTTGTGAGTATGGTTTGACAAAAAGTAAAGTGCTGGAAGTCAGATAACATAAACCATACATAAATAACCACCTAGTAATTCCCGTAAATTCCCTAGGACTTTACGTTCTAAACACAACTCTTAACGAATCCAACGTAGTTTTCCGAAATTATTTATGGTTCCAATTTTATATGGAAAATGGTTTTTAAGGTTCCAACACCTCTGATGTACGCTTGCAGCTCTGATACCAGCTGTGGCAGAATCGCCTAAATTATCCCGGCTCAAGTGCGTAAACCATCACCATAAAGGCAACATTAGCTTAAACGCACTTCAAACGGAACAATTTTTGGTCTGTCGGGTAACGTCCCGATACAACCACCGATTCTTGGATCGAACAAGCATACCCCGCACGAAGGCGAGTCCAGAGATATTACAACCACAATTTTTACAACACAGGCATAGTAATGATTACAAACCAGTTGAAAACCTTATTACAAAGCCAACTTAAGTAAAACAGTTATACAAGCCATAACTATAAGTTCAGAGTTTAAAACAGCGGAAGATAAAACACGATGTCTACAACACGTCGCAAAAAGGATACCAGGCTAGCCCAAGCCGGGTATCACTCGTCATAGTCATTGCTGGTCGCAGACGTATCCCACTCTACGGACCAGCCAGGAGGCAACGAGCAAGGATAGGTCAAGCTAGCGATCTGATCCTCAAAACTCATACCTGAAAAAGGGTTTCAACAGCAAGGCTGAGTATTCTAATACTCAGCAAGACTTAACCGTCAACGGGTATAAGTAGCCCACTATAGCTAGACTATGCAAGGTTTGTGAAGCTCTGGTTTTCTTTTGCTGAAAAGCAATAAAGAGTATGTCCTTACTTTCAAGTTTTAGCTTCAAGATTCTAGTTGATTAACCATTCTATGTAAGCATCTACTATCCAAACATGGTGGAACTTCTAAGCAAACATCAAGATTAATAAGAATATTGTTGCTCTTATTACTCTGTGTGGCAAAGAGATCAAGCAGTCTCATTTCATCGTGAGAGGCGGACGATTCTGAATCGAAATTCAACCTTGCAAGGATAACCTAGCACACACGTCTGGAACACCGTCGGGTCATTCCCAAACAACCGTTGACCTTTCTTTCCGGCTTGTGGATAGGGTCACTCTCCCCGACTACAGGGCTCCAAGGCCGAACCTTGTCCCTCGAAGTCGTAGTGTTGCGCAACATGAAATAAAACCTATCCCTACTGAGAGAGTGAAAGGTATATCCACTCCCCGGTCCAATCGGCTACTAGGTTTGCCGCGTACCATATTTACGGCATGTGGCTAGTACTTTCAAAGACTTAACCAACGCTACCACACACCGCGACCTTAGCAAGTTCATTAACACAGACGGGGTATCATATAAGGTCATGATATCGAACACAACCCCGTCCGTCGTCCTTATATTTATAACAGAAAGTAAACAATCAATTCCTATAAAGCTCGCGAGTGACAGACAATCACTCGACTTTTACCGGTCCTATAAGCTTAGCAATTATTCGAACTCAAGTCTAGTGTTCAGTACATAGGTTCCTAGGATCATGCATCTAGGGTTTCAATTCAACTCCTATGAACTGTAAATGCACAAGTAAAAAATAAAATAGTAAATGATATTAATTTGAAGTATAGGTTATGTCCGGGGCTTGCCTTCTCGGTAGTTGCTAACTATTTCAGCCCTAGGCTCTTCCGAACTTTGGTCCGGGGCTTCAGTTAGTTCCGCAGTGTTCGCTTGAGCTTCGAGATCACCTCCGTCAGATTCCGGGATCAGCTCGTACGTCCCGTCCGATAAGGCAGTCGTGTCTATATGTAATGCAAAAACAACATTATAAGCACACATGGGCAATCGTTTATAGAGTAGTTAAATACTAAATTTAGCTACACAAGACATCATGATCAACAGCACAAAAGAAGTTAACTAACTTCATAAAATGAGTGGTGGTGATTTCCTATACAACTAAGTCATGGTTTGTAAATAAATCAACAAATCAGAGTACAAATAGGAATAAATTCTACCAAAATTACAATAAACAGAACATGAACAAAGTAATCTACCCTGTAAAAATCATGCCAAAACATTTAACCATGTAATCACAATAAATCATTTATGCAGGCAACACCTAGTACAAGCTTGAATTATACCGATCAAACTAAAGCAGATCAGAAGCTCAAAATTTAACATGAGATCTACACAGGGATGATCTAGCTACTGTGAATTTTTCATGAGTTTATCTTTAGAGAATTTATTCTGAGAAAATAAACAAAACAGACATCAGTTTTAGCAAGATTCAATTGTAACTCCTATTCTAGCCATGAACTGAAGCTCAAACTTCCTGGACAAGCTAAGCTACTCAAAGAGAACATGCCGAAATAAAATCATGATTTATTACGAACAGAAACTATTTACCATGAATAAAGTGTACTAAACAAAGTTTAAATCAAAGAAAAAGCTACACAAGAGAACTGATCATGAAATTTTTATAGCAAAGCTAGTGTAACATGAGTAAACTACCACAAAAATTTCAGAGCAAGACCAGCTTTCAAGCATTAGATAAGAAAAAGACTAAACATCTAGTATTTATTTACCTAGTGACACAAATCAAAATCTACAGAAAAAACTTGCAACTAAAGCCTAACATATTATGGTTCTACTGCATAGATCTCTTCAAGAGGTTTCCAAAACATCTAGATTTGATATTTTACGAATTTTCTACGAATTGATATTGAATTTCAAAGATCACAGCAAACTATTTCAAACAAGTCCTTATAGCACTATTTCCCTGAGTCACTGACATCGCAGACAACCCCCTGGGTTTTTTCAAATTCAAACTCGGGGTCCCTGGCCGTGGGGAAAAGAACAGAGGGAGGATGGCCGGCCAAATCCGGCGACGGTGAGCGCCGGCGGCGAGGGTGGAGGGTCGTGGGAGGTTAAGAAGGCCAAGGCGCACCTCTGGGTGGCTTTGGAGCTCGAGAGCAGGGCCGGAGATAGCGGGTCGACGGCGAGCGGCGGCTTGCGGGCTCGGAGCACGGCGGCGAGGTAGCTCCGGTAGGTTTGGGCGAGGGGAAAACGGCCTGGGAGCTGCGCTAGGACGAGGCGCGGCTAATGGTGGGGGATGTAGGGGTGGAGCGGGTCTGGGGTGGCGGCTCCGCGGCGGGGTGGAGCTCGCCGGGGTTCAAGCGGGGCGGCGGCGGTGTTCTGCGGTGTGGGAGCGAGGAGAGAGCGAAGGGATGCGCGAAATCGAGTTCTGGGACTCTTGTAGTGCGCGGGCGCTCGCTAGAAGAGAGCGGCGGGCTCTGCAGGGGGCGCTCCACGGCGGCGTCGCGGTGGCGGCCGTCGGGGCGGTTCTGGAAGCGGCGGGGGCGCGTGGCTCGGCGGGGAGGCTCCAGCGCGAAGCAACAGGAGGGGGAGGAGGTCGTCCGCGACGCGTGGGCGCCAGCGCACGGCGGAGTAATGGCCGGGAAAGCCGGGAAGGCGTCGGCGGCGGCGCTGTCGGTGGCGTCGGCGGCGAGAAGCAGAGCAGGGAGGGGGAGATGGTCATAAGGGTCGATTTGTAATTACCAAAAATTCCAGGGACCTCTCTGTAAACAAGCAATAACTTTTAAACTAAAGCTCAAATGAAAAAGTGCCCAACATGAAAGTTGTTCAACTTTTCAAGATCTACAACTTTGATGTTGTGCAAAAATTTATTTGACCAAAGATTCAAGAGCTAAAATTAAAATCATTGAAGAGATTTTGAATTCTAGGAAATTTGTCTTTTTCAAAGCAAATTCACTTCAACTCTAGACTCAAAAGCAAAAATGGCTGGCATGCATTAAATGCACTGAAATTTTGCAAAAACACCCTCCACTAAAGCTATAATTACACAACCTATTCAACACAACAGCAGAAAGGACCTTGCATAAAATCATAATTACACATATAACCTTTCATAATTACAAAAAGATCCTTTTTAAGTAATTCAAGCACATGATGCATCGCAAACCTACCCAATTACTGTGCAGACACTTAATTAATTACTGGGTAAACACCCGGGGTGTTACAAAATTGGTGAGAGAAAAATGTGCAGCACGCTAAAGGCTGAACGCATCGGGATTCATCTCACCTTGGCCTGATTTCTGCGCTTCCACCCTCATCCCTTCTCCTCCGCTTCAATCCTGCAGATGCTTTCTCCAACCCTCGATTGGGATCCAGGAATCGCTGGTGGATGTGAGATGAGAGAGAGGAACCCTAGAGAGAGTGAGGAGGGGAACGTGAAACGAAATCAGGAATCGGCGAGGGAAAATTGTGCAGCACCCTGAACATATGGGGATTCATCTCACCTTGCCCTGGTGATTTCTGCGCTCCCCCATCCCCTCCTCCCTCCTTGCTTCAATCCCGCACATCCTTCCTCCAACCCGCGACTGGATCTAGAAATCGTGGCTGGATGCGAATGAGAGAGGAACCTAGAGAGAGATACGAGGGTCTCGCGATGAAGAGGAACTCACCGTGCAAAATTCTGATGAAATCTGAAGGAGCGCCCATGGGTGGAATGCGAGAGGGTAGAGAGAGAGAGGAATCCTAGAGAGAGATGGGAGGAGATGAAATGAACACACGAGAGGGAGAAGTAGCTGAAACCTAGAGAGAGAAAAGGGGAAGATAAAGTGAACTAGTGGGAGGAGGGCTGTGTGCTTGTGCGGTGTGAAAGGAGGCGTGCCCTCTAATTAATGATGGACGACGATCGAGATGGCCGTTTCAGCGAACAAAATTACGACAGGCCGAAAAGAAGTCATTACCTTATTAAATTATTATCCATCCACATTCATATGTCAAGTTGTTAACTTGGCCGGTTCCTTCCCTGGATAGAGGAGTGGTTTGGACTTTGGACAAGAATTGCGTTCGCTTCCTTCAATTCGCTCTGGTACGGTGACTCAGCAACCTCTTGCTTGGACGTCAGACCGGCCTAATTCCGATTTATCAGACCGGCCTAATTCCGATTTATCTCATCTTATTCTCTCACAGAATATTATTGATTCAGTCGAAATCAGATCAGTCGAAACCAGCGATACTTAGGCATTTGGCAACCCAGTGTCACAGTGACAGTAACTCATCACTCATCTGTAAGTGTTCGCGTGCCCTACGCATCCACTTCCACCAGACGGAAGAATATTCATCCAGTGCGCAAAGCCGCCTGACCCAGCTTTAATTTGTTCCGGCCCAGCCGAAAGCACGGCGTACATGTGGCCCTTCTCGCGGCGCCTAGCTGCCGGTCGATCTGAGTGGCTCTGGTAACAGTGACCGGTCGATCCTCTTGGCATTGGGGCGCACCTGTTGCTGCTTGCTGTCGCCCTTCTCCCTGCTCCATCCAAGCGTCCAGCGCACGCAAACTACTCCTCACTCACATCCCTGCATCTTTCTTTCTTTATCTTTTTTGTTGCTGCAGAAGAAAAAAAAACAGACACCTCAGTCGCCTCATCACAGCGTGTTTAGCTGGATGATCATGTTCCGCAATCAGATAACCTCCGCCGCAGGATTAGGACCAAGACCAATCGCTGATGAGTGATGACTGATCAGCTCGCAGCGATCAGCTCAGCTCGGCGACAGGAGCATCAGCGGGAGTCACACGCGTCGGGAAGGAAGGGTGCTCAACACTCAACAGCTCGGTTTACTGCAGCGACGGGCTACCACGGACGCCCGATTCCGGCCGATCCGCCGTTTGCGGCCACTCTGCGAGCGCACGACAGGTGGGCCCCCACGGCTCGTACCAACTGGACCGGGAGATGTGTCCCTTGGGCCTCCACGTCAACGCTGGGCCCGCCCAATAATTCCGGCCGAAGCAATGGCTGTGGCGGCCTGGATGGAAAAACACCGACAACGACTGGAGGGCCTGGGCCTTGCTCTTTCTTAGCCATGGATTCGATATGATGCCGCCGGGCTTGCATTGCATTGCTTCGGGTTCGGGGCCTTCGTTGTCTGATGGATGCTGCTCTCCTTCCGTTCCGTAATGGCTGCTGCTGCTGCTTCATTCACATTTCATCTAGGAAGGAAAGAAGGTGATGTTTCCCCCGTGTTGTGCTACTCGGCAGCGGCACTCATTTCTTTCGGGCTCAGCTTTTAATTCTTCCTTATCCCAATTGCTACTGGGATTCGATGGGATCCGAGTGCGTGGACCCACCGGGATTTGAAACCAGGAAAAAGATCTCCGATTCATCCGATACTATTCTATTGCGCGTAACTTGGGGAGCTTGTGTTTTTGTTTATTAATTACGACCCAAAATATGATGCATTATTATGTATGCCTAATTCATTCAACGATAGCGAAGTGGACTCAAGTGTGATGTTTCTACAATCGAGCGAACGTACTGTATGGTTCTTCTATAACACGTTATGGCTGGAGGTCACCAAAACCACATGTAAACATGTGGTCCTGCCGATTTTACTCTATGGTTGGAACTCTCTCCATGGACCATGGCCTTCCTTTCTCAAAGATTCCAGCGATTGTGGTCTTCCTTTATGAATGGATTTAATCACGATTTCTTCGGATAAGATTGAGGACTAAAATCCTCTTGGAGCAATTGCCAAACATTCACAACATGGTGAAAAGCTCTGACCTCTTCTTCAATGAGGAATCGTGTAGGCCCCTCAGAGTTACCTTTCATCCTTGGCCTCGCGAAACTCATGTAAACTTATCATAGAGAGTCGTGTTTTATTCTTTCTCTTCGAAGTGCTTACAGAAGAGCGGTTCTGCGGAGTTCTACTAACTTGCAAAAAAATTCTACTGATTTATTCTCATCAGAGCATTTACAAAATTTTCTTTAGTCAAAGGCATGAAATGAAGCATTGTGCTTGTCCATTTCAACGGCAATGAAGAAGACCTGAGTAAGATAAGTTCATCATATGAAACATACGTTTTTTCTTTTATTTTGTGGTACAATTGGAGATCCACAGATAAACATGTGGGCCTGCTAATGTGCACTATGCATGGTTACAACTCCCTTGGCAGCCCCTATCGTTACATACAACTTTGGAATCATTTTCTTTCTTTCTCGGAGATTCCAGCAATTGCGACCTTACTGCTCAAATTTAACCACGGATTTCTGTGAGAAGATTGAGGCTCAAAATTTGAGTAACTGCTACAACTCACAAAACCGTAGAAAACTCTAAGGTGTTAAGTGAGAAGTCATGCACCCAAAGCTAGGCAACAGGTCATTTTCTATGATTGCTGTACGTGTGGGGATGACTTGTGGTGCGGATCCAACCATGGATATTGTCCACTAGTTGTTTTAAATGAATCACTCTTTTTTTTTAAGAAAAAAGAGAAAACTTGCTAGTGGCCCTGTACCAGAAATTCCTCTTAGAAGTCATGGTCGCCGGTGACATTAACGTCAATGACTGAATCCTCTCAGCTCAGGTCTGATCATCCCAAATAATGGCCGGATTAGCACTAATGCGCCACACGTTGCTTAACCGAATATTCGATCTTCAGTGAAACGGGCATGCAAAGCCCTGTCAAAAGCAGTTTAATTTCGCACCTAGAGCCCTGAACATTAAAGTTTCAACACGAGGACACTTTTGCAGAAGAAAATTGGTGAAAATCTCGATTTTGTTCGATGAAAAGCACTTGATATTCACTCACCTGCTGATGGGTTCTAAATTCCCAAATCCTCGCGGATAAGCCCATGTGTCTTGGCTCGCGATTGGGCCAGCTGCACTAAGCCCTCCGCTCTCATTTAACCGATTCCCTCCCTGATCGATTCGGATACCGGCCTCACAAAACCGTTACACCGGCTGACACCTGGGCCAGCACACGAGATACCGGCCGCGCCGGCCCGCTGACAAGCGGGCCCACCATAGATCCCCTTCCGCCACCCCTCTCTGGCCCGCCTTTATAAGCCGCTCCGCCATTTGGCTGGCTTCCCGTGTCCTCGTCCCCGCTCCAGCCTGCCTTGGTTGGCCGCCCCGCTCGCTAATCCCACCGGTCATTGGGCGGTTACTGGCTGATTAAGTTGGCGGCGAGGTCGGGGGGCGCGATGGCGTCGGAGCCGGTGGCGCGGGCGGTGGCGGAGGAGGTGGTGCGGTGGGGGAGCATGAAGCCGACGGGGGTCAGCCTGCGCTACATGATGGAGTTCGGCTCGAGCCCCACCCAGCGCAACCTGCTCCTCTCCGCGCAGTTCCTGCACAAGGAGCTCCCCATCCGCATCGCGCGCCGCGCGCTCGAGCTCGACTCGCTGCCCTTCGGGCTCTCCAACAAGCCCGCCATCCTCAAGGTCCGTCGATGCGTCCTACGCCTCTCTCCCTGTCTCCGTCTCTGTCTCTCCGAATTAATTTAGCTGCTAATTTTTACTCGGTATTTGAGTGGGTGGCCATTTCGTTGTCCTGATTGTTTGTCCTTGTTGCCCATCAGCCCATGGGTGATTTGACAGGCTTGGTGTACCTCTGTTCATGGATGGATTTTTTTTTTCAGACTAATATCTTTTTTTCACTGTAGTTGGGTTTCGGTTTAGTTCACAAGTAACTGAAGTCACTTAAGGATATTGGGATTCTTAGCAGGATTTTGATTCCGAAATAATTCTGGAAACGTGGTTCCCTTATGGGTAGATGCTGCTTCCTTTTCTTATTTTTGTAGGTCTGTTTCTTTCGATTCCACTCGTGTCCAACAGTCACTCTCATATCTCATTTTGGTTTGCCACTCGAAGATTTTAGCTCTGATTCCTTGTTCATACGAGATTGTAGATGCATTTGTTGGAGGAACAACAGCTCGTATTGTTGGATAAGAATGAATCTTTAAATGTGGGAGATTCTTCTTCTCATCTTTAAAAACAAATTTTGGGAGATTCTTGCTTGGTGACTTGCTTACTCTTTTTTTTTTGCCTGAGTGGGGTTCTGCATCGCCTTTACCTTTCCTCGTCAATACTATAATATCTGAAGTCAGCAAAGAATGTATGTTTTTATTGAGAGATATTTCTTTAATTAAATAAATATTCTTACCATTACCAAATTGACCATCTGATGCGGGAGTAGCACTGATGTTTGGTCTTTTATCCATTGTTCTTTCTTAAGGTGAGGGATTGGTACTTGGACTCGTTCCGCGACATCAGATACTTCCCTGAAGTGAGGAATCAGAGCGACGAGCTTGCTTTTACACAGATGATTAAAATGGTCAAGGTGCGGCACAATAATGTGGTTCCAACAATGGCTTTGGGAGTGCAGCAGCTGAAAAACCAACTGTGCCGCACAAGGAAGGTTCCCTCTGGATTCGACGAGATCCACGAGTTCCTTGATCGATTCTACTTGTCAAGGATCGGCATCCGCATGCTGATAGGTTTGCAACTGAAACTGTTTTGCCAGGAGCTTACTTTCTGAAGGCTAAAATCTACTGGCAACTTCGTTCTTTTCCAGTTTACTTCTTGGACATGCTATGCTAAACACTCTTATGTCATACGTCTGACAGTTACAGTAACAGTAATACTACCATCCCCCCCCCAAAAAAAACTAGTAAAAAAAAGTTTACTGCAAATCTATCAAGCGGAGCACACTTTTCGGCCTGGTTTATTTGTTGCAAAACTCAATTTTGCATATGATTGGCCTCATGTATACGTCCTAAGTCAAATGATATGTTTGTTATTATTAGATACGTGGTCTGAGTTATTCGTCCTTGCTTACTTTCAGGGCAGCATGTGGCTTTGCATGATCCTGAACCAGAGCCTGGTGTCATAGGCCTCATTAATACAAGATTGTCCCCCATACAGGTGGCTCAAGCTGCTAGCGAAGATGCCCGTGCTATTTGTTTAAGGACATATGGATCAGCTCCTGATATTAACATTTATGGTGATCCGACTTTTACATTTCCGTAAGTCTTATAATCTCTCATGAGTCACCTTTTTGGACTTGATCTTTGTTGAAGATATCTGTATAGATTGTTTCTGGTCATGCATTTTACAGTTATAGCTCACATAGATTGTTTGTTTTAATTTTATTTAAAATACAAATAAATAAAATGAAATGCTAGCTTACTCTTTGACTTCATCGAATACAGATATGTCGCATCACACCTCTATCTGATGTTATTTGAATTGGTGAAGAACTCCCTTCGTGCAGTGCAAGAACGATATATGAATTCTGATAAAGATGTGCCCCCAGTTAGAATTATAGTTGCTGATGGAGAAGAGGATGTTACTATCAAGGTAGTTATCTGACATCAGTACACCACCTATCATGAACTGTTGGTACAGCTATTTTACTGATGAAAGCTGCAGTCTGGAAAATTTGTAAACTTAACGATATTTTTCCGCAATACTATGTTAATCAACTTGACATAAAATTGTAGATTTAAGCAATTTGATGGAACTTGCATTGACACTTGTCGCTGAAATTTGATGGAAAGTGCAATACTGTATCAATCAAGTTAACTGTAACTTATACAATTATTACAAAGTCAAGCGCTAGAAATAATTCTCTTTTATGTGACAGATTTTTTCTTAATCTTGTTTGTGGATCAAGGCACTGTAAATGGAAAAACTAAATATGGGGTGCACAATGTGGTGTTTAAGTTCGAATGCTTTGCTAATGCAGGTTAGTGATGAGGGGGGTGGGATACCAAGAAGTGGCCTCCCAAAAATTTTCACACATCTGTATAGCACTGCAAAGAATCCACCTGATCTAGATGGACCTAATGAAGGAGCAACTATGGCCGGATATGGTTTCGGGCTCCCAATCAGCCGCCTTTATGCTCGGTATTTTGGTGGCGACTTGCAAATTATTTCTATGGAAGGATATGGTATGTTCATACTCTACTCGATCCACTGATATTCTCAGTACGAATTAACCATGTTTAGCTGCAGTTCATGAGCTACATTTTTTGTCTCATATATTATAAACCACTGGAGTGTCGATCAATATATAACTGCAGTATCGTTGTTGTAGGTACCGACGCTTACCTCCACTTGTCACGTCTGGGAGATTCAGAGGAGCCCCTGCCTTGATGACTTGATTTGATGTGCTGACACGACCCTCTTCCTGTAATTAGTCTGCCCTTCTTCTTGTAATAGAATCCAGTGCTGGTCTGCAAATATTGGCCTAATGGGCCAGCCACCTATAGCTATAGTTGGTTGCTACTCCGTATCTTCTAGCTCTGCTGCATTGCGAGCACAAGCACTCCTACTTCCTCTGATCCTTCTTCCAGGTTTCAGAAAAATAGTATGATTATAATCTCTCATCCTCCCAGAAATTAGCATTACAAATGGGCTCTTGGAGCGTTACTGATAATCGCAAAGTGCAGTTTATTCTCAGTAGAAGTTAATCCCATCACCTGCATCGCGTGTTTTACAGAGTCTGCATTCAGCATTGTGCAGTATTTTAAGTTGTACTTATTATTTTCATCAACAAGCAAGGAGCACATGGAGGTCTCTACAAGGTGTGGTACCATCCACCTGGACAGATCAAGCTCTGCTCTGATGCATTGCGCCGTGTGATCAGTCGTGCAGTCTTACATTGAGCCTAGCTCAAGTTCCCGTGACGGAGAAGCACCGCACTGGATGTAGACAGGGATGTCTCAGTCTCAACCAACTTCAGTGACATTTGCTTCAGCAGATTAAGCTCTTTGGTCTGCTGCACCCGCGCTGTCTGTGTAATGTTACCAATCCTGTGCCTGGAGGAACATAGTTCGGTTTCCCAGATATAGCAAAGCAAATGCGGAGTATCACCGGCTCTCACGCCTGGAACCTTCACCAGCAGCTTGTTTGGTTGCTGTAATGCTGTGGCTGAGAAGAGGTTTGCACGATGATTGAACATCTGAACTCGACAACTGCCCGTTAAACTGAGAAGATGAAAAGCTTGAAACCGAGCATGATCCTTAGCTTTTTTGAGCTCTCAGGTTGCCCCGTCTGCTCGATCAGTTACGGCAAAAAGGGGCACAGATACCAATCTTCTCTACAAACAAAACAGGAATTAAAAGGAAAGAAGATGAGTTCCGTCAGTCACTGAGCAATGGGTCCCATCCACGTGATGTGCACGTGCCAGCACCTGATGGAAATAGGAACAACATTCTGCTGGCTGCTGCAGAAGATCGAAGCTGCAGGGAGTGGCACAGTGCCAGCAGCCGTGGTCCCGTGGAAAGCAGACGGGCAGACGGCAGCCCAACGACCACGAGCGAAGCAAAGCAAACCAGCCAGCAGCTTTCTGCTCGCTCCCCCGCGGTCGCCTCGGTGTAACCCTTGGGATTTTAGCTTTCCGGTTTTGCCTTTTGACGCGGCGGCATTGGCTTTGTTTTGCTTTGCTTGTCCTCAGATGTCGCAGCTTGTTCCTGCCTAAATGGAAAGTCATCCACTTGTAAATTCATGACTGTACCTCAACATCTCCCATCGATTGAAAAATCGACAAGGCTTGCATATGAGAATGAGATGTGTGTACATATCATTTAACGAAGCCTTTATTTATTCGACATTTCCACTACACCTTTTTTACGGTAGAATTTATTGCTTTAATCGATCCGGATGTGTTACCTACTCTATTTTTTTAAGCCTCAAGCGCATCACTTAGGTACTAAGTTATTTTTACATGAGTTGAATTATATTAAACATCATATGACATTCAAAAAAAGGTTCGTCAACTGAGCTATTAATATTTTTATCTATATCTAATAAGTGGATAGTGGTCCCCATAACATATTTTTTCTAAGAAATTTAGAATCCTTGAAACCATTGTAAGAGAGCTAAAATTGAATGAAATTGTCATCTAAGTTGAGAATATGAGGATGTTATTAGTATACAAAACCTCCCGTTAGGAAATATCGCAATGCTTAAACAAATTTAGTTTGGATGTTGCTAAAAAAAATAAAGTTAGTTTGGATGTAAAAGCAAGGAAACTAACGTGCCCTTATAACAAGCAACTTCTCCACTTGGCAGCAAATTTGTAACGTTTTTTTAAACAGAAGAGGCACAATACCTTCCTTCAGGGCCACCTCGACTCCGCCGCCGCCGCCGCCGCCGCAAACCATAAAAAACCCCCTCCAAGTCTCCAACCCCACCTCTCCGCCGGCGAAACCGGGGCGGGCGGCGGCGGCCATTATGGGGGAGTACGCAGCGGTGAAGACATCGGTGTGGTGGGACATCGAGAACTGCCAGGTCCCCCGCGGCTGCGACCCCCACCTCATCGCCCAGAACATGAGTTCCGCCCTCGCCGCCGCCGGCTACACCGGCCCCATCGCCATCTCCGCCTACGGAGACACCAACTGCGTCCCAAACCACGTCCAGCGCGCCCTCTCCAGCACCGGCATCGCCCTCAACCACGTCCCCGCAGGTACGGATTTCCCCCCGCCGTCCCGTACCCCCCCAACCAGGCAACCACCCCCAATTGTTCTCTAACTGCTCGTCTCGAGTTGATCCGCTGACCCCTGGCCAATGCATGCGGATTGAGCCGTTCGGATTGCATATGAACTGGGCAGCCCGGTTGCTGCTCTACTCGCTCTCGACACTTTTGGTCTGCGTCTGTTTGATGGATCTGGTGTGATACTTGGGGATATCTGTGGAAGCTTAGGGTTTGGAAGTTTCCTTATCGGAGATGTTTTCATCTGATGGTATCTACTTTTCTTGACTCGTGGATTATGCTGGCATTGGTGGGGTTGCCGGGTCTGGGTTGGGAAAGTGATTTGATTTAGGTTTTATGATGGCTGGTGCGATCGTGGACTCTGCTGTGTTTGTTTGCTATTGTTCGTTGACCTGACTATTGATTGTATTTCCACGGGCTATGTTTTGAATTTTCTAATTATCATGCCTTTTTTTTTTGCTTTGGCTCAGTGTATTTACTCACAGTGTATTTGTTTTATTATCCAGATTTTCTTAGGACTTGTATAGTATTGAACAAATGTTGATTACAGTTACAAGCATGTGCGCTATCTGTCAGTGATGCGATTTTTAGTCTTATATCTGTTCTGAAAGCTACTTTCTTTATGAATGAGTAATGAAAAGTACTGTTTTAATTATCATTATTATCTGTAAGATTCACAGATATTTCATTGTTTCCATCTGTTTCCAAGTTTAATTTTAACATAGCTTGCACACAAGAATCTTGGTACACAAACAATTTTTCTAAAACTCATGCGTTTGTCCCGAAAATGTTCAATGGTTCTCTGTTTATCTATGTGATGACTGAATGTTGTTTAATTATTATTATTTTTTGTTTTCTTGTAACAAATGGCAGGCATTAAAGATGCAAGTGATAAGAAGATCTTAGTTGACATGTTAATCTGGGCTATTGACAACCCTCCACCAGCAAATTATTTGCTAATATCAGGTGACCGGGACTTCTCGAATGCCCTTCATAAGCTAGTAATGAGACGGTACAATATTCTACTAGCACAACCTCCAAATGTGTCTCAAGCGCTTACTGCTGCTGCAAAACATGTTTGGCTATGGAAAAGCCTTGTGGCTGGGGAACCACCATTGACAGAGTCACCATACATAAGTAGCATAGCAAATGGCAGTGTGGATCATTCTGATGCATTGAAGAACATGCTTTCAGATTCTTCAGATGCTACTCCACACAACAGTACACAAGTGCCAAATAGCATTCCGTTTGATCAGCAAAAAGGCAGTAACGGAAAGGGAGAAAAACAATATAAAGTGAGGCAACCTCGGAAAAACCAGTCAGACAATGTATCTAAACCAACAAGGACTGAGGAAAACTCAGTCGGTGGAGTATCTGATAGTTCTAAAGGAAGCATCGCTAACCAGCCAAATCAATCTCACATGCCATCATCATCATCATCATCATCATCATCATCATTACCGAGTTCTGATTCGCAAGATGGGACACAGGTGGATCAGCTGAATACACCAAAAATTCAACCGTTTTCCCTGTCCAAAAAGCCTGTAAAATCTGCTCTTTCCCATCAAAAGAGTGCTCCTCATGACTTTTATCATGGCAAGAAGCCTGGTGTGTCAACCGAGTCTTCGTCTAAAAATGGCGCTTCTGATGCGAATAGCCATGGTCATCCAAAGCATCAGAAACCTCAATCCTCTCAGCAACCAAGACCAAAAAATCCAGTGAATCATCGTCCTCATGGTGGATCTGGCAATTTTCAATCATCAAATTCACATAGAAGCAACTCATGTCCAGCACCAGCCGGGCATAATGGTATTCCTACTGCACCATTGCAATCCTGGCCAGGCGGCCCACCTTATGGACCACCAATCAATTATCCTGATATGAGTCGGATGAATATTTCTGAATTCCCTATAGGAACTCATAATAACCAAGGTTTGAATGTCAATTACCATTCAATCAATCCTGGTGCCCCACATATGGTTCAGCCTGGTTACAGTGATTATAGTTACAGACCTCCAACCCAGCCTAACATTCCTAGCAATATGCAAAATACTGGATATTTGGGAGCTAATCCGGGGTGTCCACAGCCATCGTCGGATCCTCAAGGTCTTGTTAGATATATCTTAGGTGCTTTGGAAGTATTGAAGACTGAGAAGATTCCCCCAACAGAACAAAATATAGCAGATTGTATACATTATGGGGATGCTAATCTACCAAATTTTGATGTCAAGAATGCTCTTCAGGTTGCTACGCAGCATCAAGCTGTTGTCATGAAAAAGTTAGGGAAAATGTCCTTCTTTCTGGGGAAGAATGAAAATCTCTGGAAGTGTGTCAATATAATGGATGATAATGCAAAATACCCAAAAGAAACTCTAGATGCTGTTCATACTTTCATATCGTCTGCCCATGGCTATTCTGGGATAAAGAATTCTCAATCTAGGTGAGCCTCCATTACCCAGAAATATGTGTCGAGTTTTCGATACATTCCTTGAGAGTGTGGTTTACTATTGTAATATTTGTTTTCTTGTAGGTATCAAGCCGCTACTATGTTGAAGAAAACATGCCTGAAACATCTTGCCCTTGCTGAAGTTCTTCAGGTTCTGAATATCATTATCAATACAAAAAAGTGGTTTGTGCCCCATTCTTCAGGGTGGCAGCCACTGTCCTTTAACATAATAGTGGCTGATGCTACTACAGATGCTAGTGGGAAAGCATAGCATCGGTACATTTGTCTACTCATCAAATGAACACTTTGAGGTTCTGGTGGTTGGTGCAAACTGTGTCTGCAAAAGCTAAGTTACATCTGCATTTTGCCAGGTTTAGGGATATTAAGTAGTTCTACACATATCTTAGCAGGAGTGAAATAGTAAGTAGTCTTAAGGACTTGTTATGTCTTAGAGGGAGTCAGTCTGTCAATACAACATCTGGCCTGTTAAAAGAACTTGTCGGTTAGCCTGGTTGCGGTTATTCTTATGGGTGATAGTTGCTTTGGTAAGATGATTCTTCAATTGACTATAAAGCGGTTCGGAAGGACTATCGCCTTTTGTTCAGGCAGTACATCGGTGCTTAATGCTGGTGGTTATGATGTGCTCTCTTTGTACCTAGATGGTTTATAGAAGGCATCCTCAAAATCTGAGTTGATTTCAAGGAAATATTCCATAGTACTAGCATGGCTGCTGCTATGAAGCTACTCAATGAAGTCTTGAATTATCATATTGAAGCCCCATTTTCTGCATATACTCACTGCAACAAACATGGATAGATGGATCATGTGAAGTTGAGTGAATCTGGATGGCTTTGGATGATTGATCCTATCTGGACTTCTACTTTTGCTGCATGGCAGCAGAGTCTGAAATGCAAACAAACTGCATTCAAGACAGTCATACTTTTTGCTGCAAGGTTAGAGGTTACCTATCGGTGGCTTTCTTTGTTGGGGGCAAGGTTTGGAGTAATGTGAGCTCCTTTCAGCATCTTTGTTCGCTTCTTCCGACCTTGGGTGGGATGGATATGGACATATTGTAATGCTGACAATTCACAAAACTGTGGTGCTACTTATAAATCTCATTCTGGTTGCTGATTCTGCTCAGCGCTTTGGTAGCCATGTTGCTTGGGATTTTAATGGTTGCTCATTTTGTAATGCTTTGATAATGAATTATTGGAGATGATACTGCTGTCGCACATATCATCCTTTTCGAGTAAATAACTCCCTGCAACTCAGAATCACTACGTTTCTGAGAGATGATGTCATGACTGCATTTTGTTGCTGTGCCTGTGCTTGAACACAGTATATGCAATTAACAGGTTTTGGTTCATATATCCCATACACTTGTATTGTAGCAGAGCGGATCATAATTTTGATACAAGTTAAAACCTTCCATCGTCTCTGATTCAACGGGTATGTCTGAATTCTGAAAGCAGCTTTTTGTTAAAAGCACATTTTTGACCGTTGCTTTGATCATTGAAGGTAGCAACAATAGTGTACGGGTATACTGTACAGACATAGTGTCTTGTTGCCATGACACCCCATAGTTAATAAGCATAAAGAAAGCTTGCTCATGAAGCTATTCCAAAACAAAGGCCGATCATTGAAGGTAGCAACAAGAAACTGCAAAGCCAACTGAAATTTAAAAACCAACACCATAAGATTTTACATGCTCTGGAACAACAAAGTCACAAATCACCAAACTGTGCTTTTATTCAGGGTGGATTGTTTTACACCTGTACAATGTAACAAGAAACTCTTCTCGCCTAGGAATATGGACACAGTACAATTGTCTTCCTCTATGGTAGAAAGGGATTCTGAGAGGAACAGAGCTCCTTTTGCCGTTGATATGCTCTTCATACATCCAAAATGATTTCATCAATTAGGTAAAAGAATAGTGTTAAAAA
Organism: Panicum virgatum; assembly: GCF_016808335.1. Taxonomy (NCBI): domain Eukaryota; kingdom Viridiplantae; phylum Streptophyta; class Magnoliopsida; order Poales; family Poaceae; genus Panicum; species Panicum virgatum. The sequence goes on along the minus strand of NC_053137.1, from coordinate 65,397,112 downwards.
ATAAGAACAAAATGGAAAAGACGAAGTGTGGGTTACCTTGAGGCGCTAAAGGCACCAAAAGAAACTGCTGCAAACATTATAAGTATAAATGGGGCTTTAATCAGTGCTTTATTTGATCTTCCGCATCCAGTCGGGACACCAGACCGCATAACATGCACTGTGTGAATGATATATCTCATTAGCTTTGCTGCTTAGGGCATGAGAACACATTAGCTATAGATGTGTGGATAATTTTCATCATGCAATCAAGTTTACCTTCCATCCTACTCCCTGATCTTCTTCCTGCAAACGATGATGAGAATGAGATACAAGTCATCAGTCATACCACAGTAAGCACCTTACTGCTTGTGGCAGTTTTTTTTTTTTTTTGACGCCAATGTGGCAGTTTTTTCAAAGCAAGTAGTCATGAACTGAGTAAGAACGTACCATCCTTCAGACAAGAATATGCTTCGGCTATCTGCAAAGTAGAAGCACAAGTTTTGTAATTACAGGGGAGGAAAAAGCAAAGCCAGGAATTGGACTACGGTGCTTGTGCAATATACCTAATATCTATGTGGAACGTGGATTATCGGATTACTTGTCATCTCTGATCAGAAATGCCTTGTGTTGGTCAGTTTAACGAAGTTGACATCTATGCTGCTCGCTATAAATGCCCAAAATATAAGTGCAGATGAGAAAGAAGCTAACAATTTCAGTCTCTTTACACGGATGCCACGATGAGCGATAACAAGCAAAATTGACGAACATACATGGGATATAAAGCTCTTCGCTAAAACTTTACCTTACCTCCTTGAATTTTGACTCAGCCTGAGATTTCAGATGCGTTGGGACACGATCGGGATGAGACTCCATGACCATTCTTCTATACGCAGCCTTTACCTGCATCAGAAAGACGAAGAGTGTATAGAAAAGAAAAAAAAACCGGAAGCGTACAGGCAAAATCTCCTCAACCTTTTCCCATTTTGACCAGAATTAGCTCAGGAATTTGCGCTGCGGAGCAACGACTAGGGAAACCAGGAGCAGTCCAGGCTAAATCTCTGGATCCGTGCCCGCCGCGCTTGGCCGCGGCCTCGTCCTCGGCGCCGCGTCCCTCCACGCGTGCGCGCTCAAGTCCGGCTTCGCAGCTGCTGACCTCTTCGTGCGCACTGCGCTCGTAGAGGCCTACGCCAAGGCGGGTCGCGCGGACCTCGCGCGCGCCGCGTTCGACGAGGCGCCACGCCGGGACGTGTTCCTCACCAACGTCATGCTCGCGGCCTACGTTGCGCGCGGTGAGGTTGCGGATGCGAGAAAGGTGTTCGACGGAATGCGGGACAGAGACTTGGTCTCATGGAACACGATGATCCACGGGTACGCCGTGAAGGGGGAGGTCTCCATGGCATGGGAGATATTCGATGGGATGGAGGACAGAGATGCCTTCTCCTGGAGCTCGATGATGTCAGCATACGCCAAAGCCCAGCGGTCCAAGGAGGCGTTGGAGCTGTGGCAAGAGATGCGCGCGGCCCATCTCCCCAGACTGCATCACCATGGTGAGTGTGCTCTCGGCATGCGGCAACATGGGGGCACTGGCCATTGGTGAAGAGGTGCATCAGTTTGTGGAGACCAATGGGATCGAGGTGGATGTCAAGCTTGGAACTGCTCTGATCGACATGTATGCCAAGTGCGGTGACATCGAGAATTCACTGAGAGTGTTCCACTCAATGCCAGCAAAGGATGTACTGACTTGGAGCTCGATGATCATCGGTTTGGCCAATCACGGGCTTGGACATGATGCTCTCAGCTTGTTCTCAAGGATGATATCACAAGGATTGCAACCAAATGATGTTACCTTCATTGGAGTTCTTATAGCCTGCACTCATCTTGGTCTCGTGAGCGACGGCAAGAAGTATTTCAGCTCAATGAGTGTAGTGCATGGTGTAGCACCAAAAGTTGAGCACTATGGATGCATGGTCGATCTTTTAGGGAGATCAGGTCATATTGAGGAGGCAAGGCAGCTCATCAGGGACATGCCATTTGAGCCAGATGCAGTAATATGGAGGGCACTTCTTGGGGCTTGCCGCATCTATAAGAATGTAAAAGTTGCAGAGGAAGCTATGGCTAAACTGCGAGTATTGGATCCTCATGCCGATGGGCACATGTCTTACTGTCAAACATATATGCACAAGCAAATTCATGGGATGGGGTTGCCGAGATGAGGATGATGCTTAGAAGGGAGAACATTCAGAGAATTCCTGGAAGAAGCTCAATTGAGTGGCAGAACACAATTCATGAGTTTGTTTCTGGCAATAGATCACATCCAAGGTCCAAAGAGATCTACGAAATATTGGAAGAGATGATGGATCGCTTGAGACAAGCTGGATATAGGCCAATGACAGGATTAGTGTTGCAAGACATTGATGAGCAATCTAAGGAGCGTGCATTGGCTGAGCATAGTGAGAAGCTGGCCATTGCTTTTGGTCTGCTAACCACCCCTGCAAGGTCAACTCTCCGAATAACAAAGAATCTTAGAGCTTGTGAAGACTCCATTCAGCTATTAAGCTTATTTCCTTGGTATACGACCGCAAGTTGATCCTTAGAGACCGTAACCGTTTCCACCATTTCAGTGAAGGAGAATGCTCATGCAAGTGTTAAGTGTAATATCATGGTATCACAGCTACGGTTGAACTCAAGATCCGGTAGTATTCTCAGTCTTTCCTTCCTCTCTCTCCGTATTAACATGGTATCACAGCTACGGTTGAACTCAAGATCCGGTAGTCACCCGTCGTCGTCTCCGCTGCGCCATCCCCGAGAGGATCGATCTTCCCTCTCGGGGGCGGCATCTCCAGTAGCCCAAAACCCATTTCTGATCCGGTAGTCGCAGCAGAGCAGCAGCAGCGAGTATCCAATTTTTTCCCCTCATCCGGCGCATCCGTCCACTCCACGCCTGCCTCGTCGATCCGCCCCGCGGGTGGGGAAATCCGCCGCCGCCGACGCGGGCCCTTGGCGCTGCCCGTCACGGCCTTCCCCGGCCGCCCGTCGCGGGCCAGACCCGGCCCTCCGCCCGTCCGGCCATCCGCCGGTCGCGGATCTGGCTGCTAGAGGTGGCCGCTGTCTTCCTCCCGCGTCCGCCCGTCACGCCTCGTCGTCCCGTCGCCGCCCGGCGTGCCGTCCGTTGCGGCCCTCCTCCGCTCCGTCCAGCCATGGGGACGGTGCAGATCCGCCCGTCGCGGATCGGCCGCCACACCCGCTCCTCGTCGGGCGTGGGGAGCGGGGAGATCCGTCGCCGCTCTACCAGTCGTGGAGCAGCGGCCGCCGTTGCAGCTCGTCCTGGCGTCGATTCGTCGCCGTCGTCGTCCACCCGTCGTGTATCCGGTGACTGGAGGTGGCTGCCATCGTCCTCAAGCCTCCGCCCGTCCTCCCCGTCCGGCGTCTCCATCCGCGGCCGCCCGCGCGCCGTTCGCACACCTCCGACCGCGACCACCCGCGTGCCGTCTGCGCGCCTCCGTCTCCGTTCGCGCCGTCATCGCAGCATAGCAGCAGTAGCAGCAAGATCCCCACCTCGTCTCTGTCCGCGTCCGTTGCGGCTCCTCCCCGCGCGGCCATCTGCCACCGCGGCCGTCCGCGCCCTGTTCGCGCTGTCCGTGCGTGCGCCGCGCGGCTGTCCGCTCGTTGCCGGCACCCTCGCCTGCCGTTGCGGCCACCTCCCTTGCTGCCGCCCTCTGCTCGGCCCTCCGTGCGTGCGTGCTGCGGCCGGCAGTCCTCCTGGCCATCCCTCTGCGCCTCTCGCGGGGGCTTCCCAAGCACGGGTGGAGCAGCAGCTGTCGGCTCTCAATCTGCTGGAGCCATAAGCATCTTCCCGGTGGTGATTTCTTCCTCTGCTCGTCTCTCTTTCTTCTCCATTCAGTACACATTCTCAGCTGCAGTTTCATGCTACTGCAAGTCTCTTTTGGGAGAGAACAGAGGAAGTGATTATATGTCAACTGGTGCTCGTTCTTGGTTCATTATCATTTGCTATTGCTGTCATGTGGCCTCTATTTTCAATAGCAGCATTGGTTCAAATTGGTGACTTATCTGCAGTTTTATCCCTCCCATGCTGCTGTAATTCATCTTTTGCTTGTTACCTTGCTGCTGCTTGCTTAGTATCTTATCTCATGCTGCTGTCAATCCATGCTAGTAGTCTCTGTTCTGCTGCCTATCCATAGTATCATTTGCATCAACATCAATCCAAGTTCAATTGCAACTTCAGTTCGTCAAAGCCATGCGTGCTTACATTCTAATTGCCAAATCAGCCACTTTCATTTTCTTTTTCGGATTTGCCATGATGTGTGGCAACCCATCTTCGTCGTCGTGGTTGATGTATCTTTGCCATTTGGTCCTTTCGTAGCCTTCTTGCTACATTTCATCACCAAGTGACCTTCTTAGTCATCAACACGATAGTAACCACAGCATGCCGTTTTGCAGATGTGGTTTATCTCTATTCTCATTTGGCTCGATTTGGCACATCACTAATTTCGTCGCTTGGTTCAAAATCTCCAAAACAACTGTCTTGTGGTGGAGACCGTTTGCTACATCGACAAGTTCAAGAGTTGCACGCTTTGATGACATCTTCGATTTCGGACTTTGGATGTATCAATTTCTTTTTATTGAGTCTAGTGCTTAGTGTCAACTCTCCAAATGCAACGACATTGCATTCACGTTGCATTTGAGAGGGGGTGTTAAGTGTAATATCATGTATGAGTCAAGGGTAGTTTAGTCCTTTCCTATTCTAGGGTTTGGGTGCTCTCATGTCATGTATATATATCCCCATTTGGGGCTATTCAACACAGATAAGCATTCTCAGTCTTTCCTTCCTCTCTCCGTATTCTAACAGCAAGGACTACTGGTGAAGTTGCAAACTTGTACCAAAGGAGTTGTTATATTATATTCATGAGCTTGAGAGTTGTTCCTTTAGTTGAACACGCATCTGAAAGCATTTCATTCAAAGAACAACATATCATACTCTCTTTCTTCAGTCGTGAAAATCATCAGGGGCTTCAGAATCAAAGAATCTTACATTCTGTTATCAATATGTTAGAGAAACAGAGACCAGGTAACTCTGAAACTCTTATATGTATAGTTTACTTGTTTACATCATATTATTGCTTAGGAGGAGTTCCATACATGTCAGTTGCCAATTTGACGTAATCTCAGCCTCTTAAGGCTAGATTCATGAAAAAAAAGGCATAAGCGAGCACATTTGTAATAGGTGCATGGACAATATACTGTTTAAAATTCAGTATATTGTTTGTGTTAGTTTCTGTCTACAGCCTAGTTAGTAAGGGGCTTTTTGTTAGAAGCTACTATTATATCTAACCATTTCTTGTTTGATAGAATCTTGCTTTAGGAGTTGCTGGCTTTTGCATATACCCAAGTCCTCTGAAAGCGTCTCACACAACTGCATCATTGAAACAAGATGACAGACACAATAAATCATATATTTGCTAAAAATGAAATGACCAGGAACAAAACCAAGCCTTTCAAATTCTGAATCATCAAGGGAGGGAGCAATACCTTTCTGTACAGGGAGCAGTCTCCAGATGACTTCTTTAGCTCGACAACATAAAGAGATTCATTTATCTCAAATACCTGGAATCATAATACCAAAATGTTCAGAATAGGAAGGTCAAGTAGAAATATCATAAAAAAGAAACAAGAAATGTGTAATAGGAACACACTATGAATCTGCATTATTTTTTTTCTTCTAAACTGTGAATCTGCTATGTACTATAAATACCTCTGCAGAAACTAATAATGATTCTAGCCCTCTGGAATTTGCCAGTCCCTTGCAATCTTGGATCACTTTTAGCTGCATGACAGATATACGATTCTCAACATCTTGATTCTGAACACATACAGTCGGAAGTCCATAGACACGATAGGAGATCACTTACCTTGCCATTGCTCTTATGTACTTGCAACCCCATTTTTCTGACAATGCTCTCAATCTTCTCAAATAAATAAGCTGGTAAATGATTTGATGCAAATCTGATTTTCCTTTCTGAAGCATCCTGCAGTGCAAGCCACATGCCTGACTTTAGTGGAAGGTCATAACAACAATGACAAACATCTACATCTCTAGAATTTTAACAGTATCAATGTCAATGCCCAAAAAAGACTCGTAGACAACTAAGGGAAGGTAGGCTTTGTCAATTTCTGGTTCCTGAATGCTATTTTTTCCAAGCATTTTTTTAGCATTTATCATCTCAATTGGGACCCTTCCAACTTAGGACTTGCTTTGTATGTTGGTCTTGGACTTAGTTTAAATCAGAAATTAGAATACGCTAAATAATTAATTGAAACAAATGTTTGAACTAACCTCTTTCTCAAAAAATCCAGATAAATCAAGGCAGGAGGACATCCCAATGAGCTGGAAAGCATTGATTTGGTTGATTGCAATGTTGTCTTGAATGCCATTATGCTTCAGAAAACAGACATGTTTCAGGACTTTACCATTCTGCTAAAAGCCTAAAACCATGCTATTATAAAATGTAAGTACAGCTCACATAGGTTACCTCAGTCATATTTAGGCTGCCTTCAGACATACTGATATCTTCATCATCATTAAATGGCACAGCAGGAGCATAACCTTGCTTGAACCAATCGTGTGTCCTTATTCCATCCAAGTCTATGCGGGTAATAGGGCTAGGATCTAGAATTTTCCGCAGTATATCTTGGGCACCTTGTGAGAGCCATTTTGGAATGTGAGCATTTCCCTTCAGAATCTGAGAACAAATAAATATCACACTGAGATATGGCTGCATCAAATGAAATTAGCCAAGCATTTTCCTGTAATGCTTCATTCCTTCCGTTATACCTTCTGGTAAAGGACAACCATATTTTGGTCATCAAATGGAAGATTCCCTGTAAGCATTACGTACAGGATCACACCACAGGACCATATGTCAGACATGGAGCCATCATAACCTTTGTTCAGAAGGACCTAAAAATTCAATGTCAGCGATTCCCTCTTCCATGTGCACGAAGCAGAACTGAAGTAATGATGGAACCATGCATCCTAGTATGCCCAACACCAGAACAAAGAGTGCTTAATTCTTACCTCAGGGGCTATGTAGTTAGGGCTGCCACATGTAGTATGCAACAAACCATCTTTCTGGAAAAAGAGCCGTAATTTTAGGCAAAAAAAAATGATTCAGATTGATTAGACGTCCAAGACAATGCCATACCCGTTGATTTTGCGGAAGTGCACTTAGTCCGAAATCAGAAACCTTTATGTTTCCTTTTGCATCAACAAGGACATTCTCTGGCTGCAAAAGGTTCAGAAGAAAAGTGTCAGTGATCTAATCTGTTTACCATTTTCATCATTGCATGGTACCAGAAAATGTGAAGTCTCAAAAGCTAGGCTAGTGATTACCTTGAGGTCCCTATGATAGACCCCCATCTCGTGGCAATAGCCTATGGCATCCATTAGCTGCTGGAATAGTTTTCTCCCTTCCTTCTCTGTCAGCTTACCCTTCAATGCCTGCATGTATCAAATATTGAGTCCGATATACTCCTACATCAGAAACTAGTTTACAGTTAAGTGGTAGAATCCTTACGATTTTGTCAAATAGTTCTCCTCCATTTACATACTCAAGGACCATGTATATTTTTGTTTTGCTTGCTGAAACCTGCACAAGGAAAGGTTAAATAAAGGTTAAGCCCATTTCTGAAACGAATGGATCAGTTCTATATTCTCACACAACTTTAGACTTTAGTCTATGTGCCATTTTTAGCATAGACCACTACTCGGTGTAACCCTTGTCAATAAAGCCTGCCCTTATCTACCCTTTCCCCCTTATAACAATGGACTTACTTAGAACAGCTTTTCCTAGCCTACATAGCTTTGGGGCTTCGTCTATCTAAAATACCGGCCAAGTCACTACCACATTAGTCTGCAAGCAATTACCAAAGCCGGCAGGCATCGTTTTCTAATACGTATTTCTCTTGCAGGAAGCAAAGCCTGACGTAGACATCACCCACAAATGAAATCAGTCAGTGAACCAAACACATCCATTTGCTACTCTGATTGACACTTCACCTATGAATTATTGGATGAAATCCCTAGCGATGTGGGACCATAATCCTTGAAGATGCATATGCGAAACAGTGGGCTCATGCTGTGCAGCCTTTCTTTTGCCTTGCAGGACCGAAAGCTGCCTGAAGAAATGCTGGAGAGGATGAGTACTGGATGACGCAGTGCATCCAATTATTGGGACCGTGCACGCCACCTCTACAATCGAAAAGCCATTTTATCCACTCGGTGGCTTCCGGATTTCGTAGAGGTAACCAGGCAAGCATATCAACCCTCAGGACAAGACAACTCCATCGCTATCTCGTTCATCGGTGTGGCGTGCTGGGAGTAGCAGACGCCATCGGATCACCAGCTCTGACGGCTGGGATCTCACGTGACCCCCTGGTGTAGACAGTCCTCACACGATGATCTCATTGTCTACACTCTACAACAGCGCCCAATGGCCGTCAGCAGATTTGGAGGATCCGAGACGTGACATCCCGGAGGTTTGTTTTCGTTGCAGGATCTTTTCCTTGAATTATTTATACGGCTATAAGTCTGCTGCACCAACGGGGAATAAAATGAATTGAAATGAAATAAAACTAAGAGGCACGAGGACAGAAACCATTCTTGGAATGCAACAGGAGGAGTCTGTGTTGGGCAGTTGAGCTTAACTGGGTTTGGTGATTGGGTCAGGTGGCTGGAAATTCTGTACTTAGGCAGGTCCTTTCGGGCGTCCGGCGTCCATTTCTTTCGTTGTTTGCAAGTGTATCCAAGTCAAGGAAAGGGAACTGAAAGGAACACTATTTTTATACTAATACTAAATCTATGGAGACTAAACTTATTCAAAGAAGGTTCTCTGCTTTTTTTTGGCAGAAAATTCAAAGAAGAGTGGAGGACTGAGCTGCGGCCTGATTTTTCTATATTTGGCCGCAGCCTCGAGGTCCGCACGCAACTCGTACAGGTTCAACGGCACGGCAGCTGCTTGCTTGCCATCAGCCGCGCACGCAAATTAATTGCCCAAACTACCCATCCCCTTGGTCCTCTTCCAAGAACATTTCTTTAGTCAACTCGGCAGGAAAGGAAGCAGCATGGAATCAAGAAACGGGCATGAATTCGGAGGGAGGATTTGGAGCGGGCGGCAGAGGAGGATGCGATAGATGGAGCTTCACCTCGTACAGCCGGACGACGTTGGGGTGCTTGAGCAGCTTCAGCGTGGCGATCTCCCTCTTTATCTGCGCCGCGCCGGCCATCCCAGCACCAGAACAGTAATCGAACTTGGATGAGCAAGAGGAAATCGATGGCCATCGATCGGAATCAGATGGGCACGCGCGCACCTGCTCGTCGATCTTCATGGCGAGGATGCGCTGGCGGTCGAGGATCTTGATGGCGAAGGCGCGGCCCGTCTCGGCGTGCCGCGCCAGCCTCACCTTGCCGAAGTGGCCCTCCCCGAGCGTCCGCCCCATCTCGTACTTCCCCATCCGCATTCCTCCGCCGCCCGCCGTCATGCCCCCGCGGCGGCGGTGCTCGCTCGCCGCCCGCCGGAGCTAGCTGCCGCCGGGCCCGCGGCTCTCGGCGGGTGGAAGAGCCGAGGCTCGGAAACGCTCTCCGCGCCCGCGGCGGTGAATTGAACTTGAGGCTCTGCGGCGCCCGGCTCTCGGCAAGTGGAAGCGTCGAGACGTCGAGCTCGCGGGCGCGCCGTGGACTGGAGGCTGACCGGCCGTCGCAACGTTAGGTGGGGAGGGGGACTTGCCGGTCGCCTTGGGGATCGGAGCTAGCTCCTGCTGGGTGGGATATGGAGGGAAGCTTGCGGGGTCGTGCCGGGCCGAGCCGGTTTATATAATTATACCGGTAGATGGATGGCGATTGGCGAGGCCCCGGCGTGTGTCCGCCGGGTAGGGGAATGTAACACTCCGGTGTTAATTTTGATGTTAATATTGTGCTTAATCGCTAATCGAGGCTAATCACCATCATTAGCGTTAACCGAGTCCGCGCATTAAACATTGTTTAGCCATGTTCGTCTACGTTTTTCTTCTTGATCCGAGCCTCAAATCAATTTTCGCCCAAAACAAAAGTTGTAGACTTTTTTTTTCTCTACAACTTTTATTTTGACCAAAATTCAAGTTTCAGCACGAAATTTAAAGAAAATTTTTAATTTTGCTTTGAATTGGACATTTTCAAATGCACCCGAGTTTTGAAATTTTATCTTTCAAATCTTTGTTCAAATGAAAAAGTGCCTGAAACAAAAGTTGAAGATCTCAAAATTTTGAACAACTTTCGTGTTCAAAAATTTTTCATTTGAGCCCATGAAATAGGAGAAAAATTGAGTTTACAAAATAAAATTTTGAACTTCAGTATAATTACGAAACTGCCACACACCATCTCGTCTCTTCCTTCTCTCTATCTCACGCCGTGACGGCACCGCCGCCGCCGTTCATTCTCGACGTTTGTGCCCACGTGTCGCCGCGCCGGCGATTCTCGCCCTCCGCGCTGCGCGTCCTTATCCCCACGGTGCCGTCCCCGTTTTCGCCTCCCCGTTCCCCTTTCCTCGCTCGTGCGGAGCACGCAGTGGAGCTCGAGCAACCCTAGCCCCGCCGCTCGCCGCGCCGGTGCCGATTCCGGCCACCTCTCGCCGCCGTGCCTCGATTCCTCGCGTTCCAAGCTGCGCAACCTCGCCCTCCACCTTCTTCGCTCCATCTCGTGCTCGATTGAGCCCTCCGTCGGCCGGAATCGAAGCTGCAGACCGCGTCCGCCATTGCTGCTCCGCGCCGAAGCTCTGCCTCGCCGTCGAGCTCCCCTCCCCGACCTCCCTCCGTCCGATTGAAGGTCACCGTGAGCTTCCTCATGTCTTACTCCATCTCCCCGACCCTTCCCCTTTGAGTTTGTGCGCTACCGTCGTCGGGAACACGCCCCGCCGCCGTGCGCCGCCGCTTGCCGCCGCCTATGCCGTCGCGGGCCGCCTCCGCGCTGGCTCCAGCTGTGCCGCCGCGCGCCCCGGGGTCGCCTGGGTCCCCTGGCCGCTGGCATGCCCCGCCTTTCCGCCGCCTTGAGCCGTGCCGGCTGGAACGCCGCCACCAGTCGCCGCCGCCCCTAGCCTTGGCGCCGCTGCGGGCCGCCTGCGTGCGCGCCCCGTGGGCGCCCTCGCTCTGCTGGCTCGCCCTGACCGCGGTCCGGCCAGGCCGCACCGCTGGCCGGCCGCCGCCGGCGGGCGGGAGCCGCACCGCCGCCGCACCTGGCCGCGGCCATGGCCTGGCGCGCGTGCGCGGGCTGAAGCAGGGGAGGGTGCTGAGGGCTGGGCCGGCGCCCACTGCCATGTGGGGCCCGGCTGTCAGCCCCCCTTTTTGTTTTTCTTTATTTGTTATTTTGGCTGAGAGTTTGATAAATCCTAGAAAAATGCAGGAAAATCCTAAAATTGCAAACCAAATTTTGTTAGGTTTATTAAATCAGGATCTTCAGTAGAAAAATATTTGGGCATGGTAAGTGTCACTTTTACCCCTGCTAAATTTATGGTTTGCGTTTAAGCTAGATTATTTGTATCGGTTGTTTGGTTTGTCTAAAAATCCTGAAAATTTTATGGTAGCTTACTCCTTGCATGTGTAGTCCACTGAAAAAGTTTCAGGTGCTTAGCCCTTATGCATGTGTGTGGATCTGTAGTGTTTAATTCCTTTTCTAGGGTTAAAATAAATACTGTCGATCGTCAGTAAATATTGGAGATTTATGTGGCATGCTTTATCAAAATCATGTTTTCTGATAAATTTTTGTTGCTAGATTATATCCGCAAGTCAAGTCCTTTCTTTTACTTGCCTCCTAGCTAATCTTTTCTTTTGTTTTTGTTGTATTTAATTCTTTCATGCATGCAAGTGTTTTTGCAACAAAACAAGTCCCTAGATAATTTTTATCCATGTTGTTCTAGAGTTGTGTTTAATCCTTCAAAGCAAGTTTAGTAACTTTTGCTTGGTAGGAAACACTTCAGGCTAAAATGAGTTGAACTTCGGAACCGCACCTAAGCACTCAAATCGTTAGTTGTTATTTTCTTTGTGGTGGTTACTCAGTTGATGTATGTCAGCTCTATCGTTTCTTTTAATTGCTTTATATTGAAATGCGTCGCATGAGCATCCATGCTTTGCTGTGGTTCTGACTCTAGCATGGCATCTTTCATACGTGTAGACACTACGAGCGAAGCCGTCTACGAGTTGGTTGCTGATACGATCTCGGAGCCGCAAGCAGGGGAACCGCAAGCCGAAGCAGCAGCCGAGCCAGAAGGTGGTGTAACAGTGGACGCACCCAGAAGATGGATGGATGGACCCGATGTGCATTACCCAAAGGAAAATGTCCGCCAAGCGAATATCATCTAACCAACACTAACTAATTCAGTGTTGATCCCAGGCAAGTCCCGGAGCATAACCTTTATTTTCACGTATTCAATGTATTATTTAAGTTTTGTGCATTAAGTTTTCAGGAGTTGAATGAAACCCTAGTATGCATGTTTCTCCCTAAGTACCTATGAGTCTCTACTAGTATACAGGTACCGTTAGAAATGCTTTGCTAATTAGAGACCCGGCAGAAGTCGAGTGATTCCTGTCACTCGCGAGATTTAGGTCTTGCTTCTTATGGAAAGTTACTAAAGAAGGGAATCTTTGAGAAAATAAAGGAAAACTGGAGACCAGGCGGAGATGAATTGGTTATGGATATGGAATGGATGGAAAGTAAGCCTCCGCCTGTGTCGATTGAGGACCGTTCCGTTGTTGGCAGTGTTGATCGAGGATTGAACAGTACTAACCGCATGCCGGAAGTAGGAGGTAGTCGAAACCGGTAAGCTCAGTACCATATGTGCACCGGTAGGCGGACTTGATACTGTCTTCACCAGTGGAGCTAGTATACAAACTCATGGCTGACCCTTCGTTGGTATCGGTGGGGCTAGCAGTCCCGGGTCGCAGGGCAGTTCGCCTATTCGGTGTGCATATGTGAAGGGTTGGTGTGTATAGCCCGACGGGGCATATACGTGCCGTGTTGGTTAGGTCCACCTTGCAAGGTTAAATCGGATCGATTCGTCGTGACTCGCGGTTATGAGAGTCTTGATCTCTTTGTCACATCGTAGTAAAGAATTGGAATGAGAATGGAATGATGATGATATGATAATGATACTTTGTAAAGATTGATGTGATCAACCATGCTTGCTCTAGATGTCAGGCAAATCTAGTTGATACTTGATAAGCTTAAATTGAGCTAAAATATTGAAAGTAAGGATTCATTAGTAGTAGCCTTTTATCAAAACAAACTCCAGAGCCAAAAAACTTTGCATGTCTAGATAGTGGGCTAAGTATACCCATAGTCGGGTAAGCCTTGCTGAGTATTAGTATACTCAGGGTTTGTTGTCACCCTGTTTTCAGGTAACTGCTGCTGGCTGGAGCTAACCAGGATTCACATCGGTGGGCTCGATGTGACGTCCTCACGTCATCGTAGTAGTCGTTGTTCTTCTAAACTCAACTTCTATTTAGTTTCCGCTGCATTTTGAACTCTGATAATTTACGTAAACTTGTTTGTATAACTCCGCTTTGTAAATTAACCTTGAGAACTTTTGTCTGCTTGTAATCATTTGTGCTCGTCTTCGTGCGAGACTTCCAGTGTTTTCCGATCCTTAAACCGACAGACGTCCGGATTACACCGTTTTAAGTGCACAGTAACTTGATTAACCATTAAGATGATAGTTAGCGCACTTAAGCCGGTTTAATTTGGGCGGTTCTGTCACAGGGACGGCGGCCCGCGGGCCCGCCTCTCACTATTTTTTAGCGTGCGTGTACTAGTATTTTATTTTATTTATTCGTCTTTTCCCTTTTATTTTATTTATGAAGGAAACTGCTCCGGATCATGAGTGTCTGATGGTGTTTCCTTTATACTTAGTGTCTGATGGTGTTCAGTTCATTATTTAAAGGATCGGAGGCATAATCATGTTTTATGTTAGTTTATGTAATTCTTTATAAGAAGAGTCAGTTTGTGTATAAGTTGGTTTGATTTCGCTAGCCTAGATGTGGATCAGTCAGTCTCCTAATAATGCGAGGATGTGGATAAGAGGAGATTTTTACATAATGGAAAAAAGTTCGGGCTTCAAAACCTACAAAGAGATCGAGGCATCAGACCGTAATTACTACAATCACAATTCACATACTCAGAGTTTAAACCATACCGTGTTTAAAATCGATGACCAATGTGTAAAATAAAGTGTCATTTTGTGGCACGTGAAGAATTGCATACCTACAAACTCAGCCGGCATGCTTTGACTAGCCGCTCCCAGCGTGGATAAGAGAGCTACGATTTGATCTTTCAAGACTCTATTATTGTATAAGACTGCCTGATTGTTTTGCTGGGTTGCTTTCACCACCCGCGGTGTATTATTGCGATCGTGGGATCTCTCCCTGTATAATATTGTACATGTATCATAGATTATTGTTTATTTTTTTGGCTTTTCTAGCTAACAGTGATGTGTGAGAGTTATTTGTGTTTTATATAGGCTTATTTGACCGGCTGAAATGTGAAAGGTCATTTGTGTGCTAAATATTTCTCACCCACGAGGCATTATAGTATCTTTCGAGATCCACAGTGTTCATTAACCGCATTATGCACGCATGCGTGCGTGCACAGTTTCTAACCACTGCTCTTTTTTGCAGAGAAAATATTATCTTTGGAGTTAAGTCTCCAAATTGAAATTATCATCGCAACAACTAGTCAAACTGCTCTTCAGTTCCAAGACTGTTAGATCCAAGTGGTCACGTCACGTGTCTGACGTTGTCACCCATGCGCCTAAACAAAAATAAAATAAAATCATTTGACGTCGGATTATTTGCACAAGGAATTGGGGACTTAAATCCTTGAGGAGATAATAATCGATATCGAACAATCCCTAAGTATATCACTCAACATGAAACTGGTTAAATTACTGGAAAGTTTTTTCCAGGTAAGTTGTCGATATTATTAATATAATTCGGGGAGATAGTATCACTCTTTGCTTTTGTTCGATTTTCTTCAATATGTTTTGCTAACGTAGAGGTGTGGATTAGAGAATTTGGAGTTTGATTCTTCAGTGTGTTGTATACGACTGTTAATTGTACTACCTCCGTCCTAAATTATAATTTGCTTGCCTTTTTTTACCTTAAGTTTGACCACTCATTTTATTCAAAAATTTGTGAAAATATAATCAAATTATTTATAAGTTATACTACTCGAAGAACTTTTATTTATAAAGCAAGCCACAACAAAACAAGTGATATTTTGCTCAAATTATAAAAAAACAAATTATAATTTGAAACAGGGGAGTATATATATGTTTGTCGTGTTGCTTCCACCGGGCAGTTCCTTGTGACTTGTCAAAGTTGGCTGTGGAATATATATACTGTGACGGTTTTGGGCTCGCTCAATTTGTATTTTGTGATGATGTGAGAGGTCGTCGTCATATGCGTTCTGTTCTCGACCAAGGGGAACCTGCTCAAACGTGTGAGAGGCCGCTCATCTGGCGTTGTGTGTTATTATTACATGCTGTCGACATGGCCAAGAGGCACTGATTAGTACCTTTCGATGTCGTAGCCAGCAGCCCAGCAGCTAGCTGCTCCGGTGTGATCTTCTCCCGAGTTCGAGACCGTTAGCTAGCTACCACACACAGGCTGAACCAGAGTTCACCAAACCGTCGGTAACCGGTCGGATTTGACCGGTACCGGTCAAACCGGACCGGCCTGTCCCACCAGAACCGGCCGGGCGCCTCCCAGGAGGACCTCCAGAACGCGCTGGACTGGGCGTGCGGCCCCGGCGGCGCCGACTGCTCCCAGCTGCAGCCGGGCGGCCGGTGCTACCAGCCGAACACGCTCCTCACCCACGCCTCCTACGCCTTCAACATCTTCTACCAGCAGAACGGCAACTCCGACATCGCCTGCAACTTCGGCAGCGCCGGAGGCCTCGTCAAGCGGGACCCGAGAATGTAACTGTTGCGCCTTGTGCTCCATTGATCCGGCGTTCGTTTTGATCATCACATTGTTCGGTGATCTCAATTCTGACGGTCTGCTCTTCGCCGTGTTCTTTTCAGGTTTTGGATCATGCAAGTTCCTGGCATCTGAGTAAGTGAAATCCACTGCAAATGTTTCCTTCGACCTCTGACTTGTGGTAACTGGTAATCCATGATCCGTGTGGTAAATTTTGCTGGGATGGATGGTGCAGGACTTCTGCAGCAGCTTCCTCGGCGATGTTGGGAAGGGCGTGGACGGCCATGGTCGCTGCATCTCTGATCGCGCTTCGGCTGATAGTTTAGGAATTCTCCATTCGTGATGTAGACACGGTCTGATCAGGCACTGGATGCGTAAAAGAAATGTGAGTACATCCTAAAAAAAAAAGAAATGTGAGTGATGAAATGTCAGTGTTATGGTGGTTTCCCTTCTGGTGCTACTTTTCCGTGTATATATTTTTGGGCTTGGCGCACGGCCCGTCCCACCAGCCCACGGGGATCCACCAAAGGCCACTTGCGCCGCCCCGGCCCGCGTGCAGTGGCCTTTTCTCTCTGCCGCTGTCCATCCATGACGGTAAGGATATATATGTGGCTTTTTTATTTTTATATTTTATATTTTCGTTTTTTACAAAAAATATATTTTCGATTTGAAAATTTACAGAAATATACCCGGCCGCTGGCGGCCGGGCGGCAGGAGCTTATCCGCAAAAAAAAAACGACAAAAAATTGCAGATAGGTCCCTGGGGACCGGTCGCCCGGCAGCCGGGCGGCCGGCCCCCCACCCCTATATAAGGTGTTGGCTGCCCCCTCACCTCCTCATTTGTCTTACTAAAAATCCAGAAAAAAAGAAAAGAGAGGGAAGGAGGGAGAGGCAAAGCGGCGAAGCCCTGTCAGATTTTCAAGCAGGCAACTTTAGGTAACTAAAATTTTCTACATTTTATAAATAGATTATGTTGTAATTATTTTTTTGAAACAGTAGATTAGCAATCAGTTCAATTATTGTTAGGAGTGATTAGTGGTATATTTAGATGCAGTTATTTGTAGTGATTAGCGTTGATATAATACATTTAGTGTTAGATTTAGTATTAGAAAATACTAGAAAATTGTTAGAGAAGTATTAGAAAGTCTTAAAAATTGGAAGATAATATTAAATTTTTTTAGAAAATGTCAGAAAATTATAGAAAATGTTAGAAAACTTTTTAGAAAATGTTAGAAAATAGTTTAGCAATCAGTTTAATTATTATTAGGAGTGATTAGTTGTACATTTAGGTGTAGTTACTGATAATGATTAGCGTTGATATATTATATTAGCAATTTGATTGCTCACTTGTGATTGCCAAGGCTCAACACCATGGCATCCTCAGGATCCACCTACATTCCATGGAATAAGGTGACGGAAACAGTCCCCCAAGGAGTCCAGGTGCCTATGTGTTTTTGTGGATCCTTGTGCAAACTAATGAAATCAAGGGTTTTGGGGGACGACTTTGGCAAGAGATTCTTCATGTGCGAGAATTACGAGTACGACCCGCCCAAGCATTACGGCAAGGACCGAGCAAAGGTACTACAAAACACTATCAGAGTTTGCCACTTTCAGATCTAGTAATGACTTCTAACATGATTTGGGGAAAGACTCCACCGCCTCTATGTGATTTCGTGCAGTGGTTAGACGCCGAGCAATCTCAGCAGGATAAGAACCACGTGGAGCGTCAAGTAAGGTGGGCTGCACAAAGGTGGCAACGAATGCTGCATAAAGAACAGATGGAGGAGAAGCGCAAGAAAAACCAGGAAGAGATTCAGAAGAGGATTGCAGAAGTGGAGCGTCAGAAGGCAGAGGAACGTGAAGCTGATAGGGAGAGGAAGCGAGAGAGGGCCCGCCGTGCTAAGGAAGCAGGGTCTGAAGCTATTAGGAAGGGAAAATATCCTCGGTGCACTCAGTAAAGCACCACCATGTAATCCCGGCATTTTACATTTCCTAAGTCATGTTAGGTTTACTCACAACACGAGGTTATCGTGTTGCACATGCCATGTTTTTCATTGTTCAAATATCTAGTAGTACGAACGCCTTAAGCCTCTGCTTTGTAATCGTAGCATTATTTACAAAACTGTATTGCAAACCAAAAATTTATGATTCGTAACTACCTTTCTATTTTCAGTACACTACATTCAGTGAGCAATATAATTGAACTAACCTACACATTTAGAACTACAACCAAGAAATCTTACTACACAAATACCTTCGTAATATTACATGCTACAATCTGGTGCAAATACATATCCATACATAACGAAATGTAATTATGACATACAGGTCGGAATACATATCCATACATCTAATTCAAATACATATGCACACATAATGAAATCTAGACGCGACGGGCTCCAAAATCCGGAGGCAATCCATCGGTGGGATTTCCAGAAGGTCCAACCTTAGCACCAGCATTATCTTCTTGCATTTTAGGGCACTTCTTGTAAGTGTGTCCATCTGCTCCATACAGGTTGCATCTTTTTTTCTTCTTTCCTACCTCAGACTCATCCATTCCGTTACGGATACGAAGTGTCTGCCGTCGACCAACCCCTCTCCTAGTATCTGGATTTGGAATGTACATTGGAGAGATATTTGGTGTAGTGAATGATCCCAGACTACCTATGCCATATATCTCATGGCCCCAAGTGTGCACAGCGGTTTTTTTCTGTAATATTGTGAAACAAAAACCCCAGGATCCAACCCAGATTTTGAACATGCCGCAATGACATGGGAGCATGGTAAGTGAAGAATCTGTGCCTTCTTGCATCTGCAAAAAAACCTTGCGTTCCGGCGTTATCAAGCAATCCTGAACGACCCTTTGTCTGCGGACACCCTACCCTGTCCTGTCCTTGCATGAAACCTCAAACTTTTGATCCTTTGTGCCCATGGAGACCACTCTGTGATATTGAGTCTTTTCAATCTTTTCTTTCATGTAGTTAGTGACCCTATTACAAAAAATCACACCTGGATCATTAAGTAAGACAACAGCTGTCTGGTACCGTTTTCTGAAGTACCTTATGCATCCGTACATGATGAATTCAACTATGCCAACAAGAGGAAATCCACGAACATGACGCATTACCATATTGTAACACTCTGCGTGGTTGGTTGTCTCGATCCCATATCGACGACCACAAGTGTCGTATAGAATTGACCACTTCTTCTTAGGTGCATCCTTAATCCACTGTGTGAAAGGTCCGCCGCCGGAACATCTCCGGCTGGAGGTTGAGGCCTGTTCCTTTAGCAGCTCGGCGCACATGTTATCTAGCACCTGCCACAATGCATCAAACTTCCGCTGCTGATTCTGAGTGCACAATCTCTTGAACAAATTCATAAGTTCCTTATTCTTGAAGCGCTCATAAAAATTTGCACCCATATGCCTTATGCACCACCTACTCAAAACATCTGGCCATAGAGGAGGCTGTCCTCGACTTCCTTCATGTAGTTGTCTTATTGCTGCTAAAAGACCAGCATGTCTGTCACCGATGAGGCAAACATCAGGCCTTCCAGCAACAACGTGAATCTTCACACGTTCAAGGAACCAGTACCAGCTCTCTGTGTTCTCATTCTCAACAAAAGCAAAGGCGATGGGAACCACCTGCTTGTTGCAATTAACTCCAATCGCTGTTAGTATTGTCTCCTTATATCTTCCTATCAAGAATGTGCCATCAATACATAGAACGGAAAGACAATACATAAATGCCCTCACACATGCACCAAGGCAGAAGAAAGCACGAAGTAGAAACCCAGGTCCCCCATCTAAACTCGGTATAATGTAGGTATCAGCCGCGCTTCCAGGATTTCTCTGCACAATTGCTGACAGCATGTGAGCCAGGTTATCATATGATGCCTCATATGTGCCGAATCTCATCTCAAACACCTTTTGTTTTGCCTGCCAAGCCTTTACATAGCTGATTTTGTATTGAAAACGGTCGTCGATGTCCCTAATTATCAATTTTGGCTCATAATCAATTTTGTCCAGAATCACCCCATACATCTTCTTGGCAACGAAAGTGGATGTGATGTTACGGTGAGTTTGAGCAACAGCAGTTAATCTACATATATGTGGTGTAACAATTAAACACTCCCAGTATGTCTTGTACTTGACTTTGTAGGCATGTACTCACCATGTACAATCGCCATTGACACACTTCACCTCATATTCTTTGCTGGTAGACTTCACAACTCTAAATTCCTTCGTTAACAATATAGCCCAAAGCTTCACAGCATCTTTCACAGCTTCAATGCTAGGATACTTTGCCCCCTGCACAACCTCATTCTCTCTGTATTCGTACTCATTACTCCTAATATCCTGTATCACTGGATTTCCAAAACCCTTGCCTCGCCATTCACCTAGCAACAGGTAGTCCTCATCGTCTGATGAGTCCCCACATTCTTCCATCATTCGAGTCTCTTGGTCTTCATTCTGTACAGCTTCCACTATTCCAGGTATCCGCTTCCCCTCATCAGCTAAACCTTGCGGCTCAGATTGAATGACATGCACGTTCTGATCTTCTTTTTCTCCTACCTGATCAGCTATACCTTGCGGCTCAGGTTCTGTGACATGCATGTCCTGATCTTCATTTTCTTGTTGCACTGCTTGGTTCATATGAGATGATGTACTTGTTGATCCTTCACCGAAATGGGCTGCCTTCTGGTGAATCTGAATTAGTATTGCAAGAGGGCACCCGCGGTCAAGAGCTGCTTGCATGTAAGTCCGTCATTCTTCGGTGTTTGCTATAAGCATCAACTCTCAGAAATTCCCTTCAGTTCCCCAATTTGTCACAGTCTCAACGGTTAAGAAATGAGTCTTTGAATTCACATTGAATATCTCGTGAAGCCATTTGCGTATGGAACTAAAACTCTTCTCTAAGAGTTTATCTATTCCGCATTCTCTTCGTTCAAAAGCTGATAGATCTACTCCATACGCATCATGAGAAATATATCCATCACCATAATGAACTTGAAAATAAAGCTTGCTCGACATATCTGGACACACAATCATGATATTAAATTGATTGCTAATCTACTATTTCAACAAAAATAAATACAACAAAAATAATTGCTCGACATATCTGGACACACAATCATGCTATTTGTAAAGCGTAGAAGAATTTTGGTTACCTGCAGTCGCCGGCTCGAAAATCCGCCAGGGCTTCGCCTCTCTCCCTCCCTCTCTCTTTTTTCTTATTTTCTGGAATTTTAGTGATGCAAATGAGGGGTGGGGGACCAGCCAACCCTTATATAAGGGTGGGAGAGCCGGGCGGCCAGGCCGGCCGCCCAGCTGCCGGGCGGCCTGGGGGGGGGGCGGCCGCCCCGCTGCCGGGCGACCGGCCCCCAGGGACCTGTCTGCAATTTTTTGTCGTTTTTTTTTTCGGATAAGCCCTTGCCGCCCGGGTGTCGGGCGGCCGGAGTATATTTCTGTAAATTTTCAAATCGAAAATATATGTTTGTAAAAAACAAAAAATAAAAATAAAAAAATAAAAAAACCGCTATATATATCGCTCGCGTTACAGTGAACCATCGCCTGAAGAGAAGATTAATTGCAATTGAGCCTAGTAATTGATTTCGGCCCAAAATCTCTTGTTTCCACGCGCATATTGTTCCAACGCTCCTCACGTGCTTATGCATGTTTGCATGTGCATTACCTGTGCATGTGTGCATGCAGCACGCAACACGTCTAATCGGTGTTAATTTTTTTCTCTTTTTCTTATTCTGTAGTTTTTATTCATTTCCCCTTCATATTTTCTTTATTCCTTTACTTATTTCATTTTTCTCCTTTTCTCCTAATACAATTTACATGATATTATTTATTTCTATCTCCTTTTATATTTTTTCCTTCTATTTTTGTTCAGTTTTTAACTGGTTTCTACTTCTTCTTCCATAATTTGTACCACTCATCTTATATCTCTACAGTTAGATCTCAACAACTTGAGGTATTATTCAATTAAATTTTTTATTTCTCACGGTCTAAAGCTCCATATCTCTCTACTAGTAGTCTGTAAGCCTACTGCTACTCAATGTGTTCCGGTTAGACCGTCCACAGTAGAAGGAGTAAATGGAGGAGCAAATATACTGTTCGGTACTGTAGATGCAATGTTTGGCACTGTAGACAGAGAGGACGTGGAAAACGAGGAGGAAGCAAATTTGCTCTCGCTCCCTCCGCTGTGGTCGGCCTTAGACTGGAGCTGGCCCGCCATGTGAGAGGCCATGTGCATGTGCAGCTAATGTCCAAATTTTTAGTATGTCTTCGTATGCTAATGTTCCATCATTTTCTTTTCTGCGCCCTGCTCTTTCTCTGTGTGTTCGTGTTTCACGGTTTTCTTTACTGCCCCTAGCTCTTTCTTGTTTTCTTTTTCTTTTCTACTATTTTTCCTGCCATTATAAGTTTCAATTTATCCCATCTATTTTCCCCTTCTGTTACACTTTCTCTTTTTATCCATTCTACAAATACTTTTAGTCATATTTATTTTTCTATTTATTTCATTTTTCTCTTTTTACTTAATTATTCTTTTCTTCTATTCCTAAGCAGATGGTTACTTTATTTTATAACCCATATCACTCTTATTTACTCCCTGTATCTACATAAATTCATAAACGATTTTTTAGAAAAGGACGGTGCCTCACATGTTCGTTAATATTTTTCTATTTCATGTTTTATTTTTTTAATCTTTTTTCTTCCATATTTTTCCTTTCATTTTTCATTCCGTTATTTGTTTTCTCATTTTTAACATGTATTTTCTTCTATTTTATTTTCTACTTTTTTATTTTTAGTTTTCTTCCTTGTATTATACGCTAACTTAGTTTTCTTCCTTGTGTTCTATGCTAATTTTTCTGGATTACATTTTTATTTCTTTTCTTGCGAATATTTTATCCTAATTTGTGAGTTCATATGACTGATTTTTAAAATTATATTTTTCTTTAATATGCTAACTTGTAAATTATATATTATTAAATATATATATTTGATTGTATTTCATGTAAAAAAAATTATCTGTGTGTAACTAATTTGTTCGCAATGCAAAGTTATTTGTTCGTGATATTAATTTTTATTATTTATTCTATACAATTAAATGTTCGCGATGTGTAATACTTTGTTCATTGTATATTGTTATTTGTTCGTTATGTTTAACTTTTTGTTCGCAGAAAGTAAAATTTGTTCATGTTTTTAAAATATTTGTTTCCAGTTTATGAAATTTAGTATTTGGTGCTTAAAAATGTTTTTTAAAAAATTCATACAAATATAGGCAAGTGTGGTCTTTTTTTTGGAGATCTGTTGATAAGGAAGATAATGGTGCAACCCAAATTTAATATGGACACTCCATTTATTGGTTATAATTTTTTTAGTTTTAGATTTGCATGCATGTGAATGATGTTAGTATTTTTTGTCCTTTTCTGCACGCAAGAACAAATTTCTTCAATTTAGCAGGCAACATGTGCAATAGTTAAATATTAATGGGCCAGCACAAAATAATATTCTCTCGTGCCACGTGCTTAGTTGGTTATCCGAGTCAATTGACTATTGCATGCTATGCGGACGGTGAATGTGCTGCTGGCAAATACACCCTGACAAGTTTTTTTTTACAGCGAGCGCAACTTATATGGTTTTCGCATGTGGTGCCTATCACTTTGTTTTCTTTTCTCTCTCTGTACATGTTCTATATTTTTTATTTTCTTCCCCTATTCTTTTTTCTCTTTCCTAGTTCCTTCCATCCATTTATATTTTCATTTCTTTTCCCTCATCTTCTGTATCTGTTTATTTATTATTTTGTCTTCATTTTATTTCCTGATTATGAACCTCACATACATAATCTTATTTATAATTTATTCTTTTATAATTTATATTAACCATATTTTTTATATAATCACATGTTAACCAATCTATACTTATCTTTTGTTATAGTAGTACAGAATTATTTGTGCATATTTTAAGAACGAGTCATACAATGTATTCTAATTTATTTGTATTCTAGACTCATAAGTTGGTATGTGAAATGATATTGATCCATTTGTTCCGTGAATTACTTGTGTTTATGTTTGCACGAGTCATACAGAATTACTTGTAACTAATTTATTCCCAATGCCAAATTATTTGTTCGCCTTGTAATTTAAATTGTTCCGTGATATTGATCCATTTGTTCGCATACGTAGCTGTTTTTGTTGCTCATGTAAAATTATTTTTTGCATATAACTAATTTGTTACAATGTTAAAATATTTATGCCCTTTGTAGATTAAATTATCTCATGACATTGATATATTTGTTCGTGATATTTTCATTTAAAATTTTGTTTGTAGTACATTATTATCTGCTGGTCATGTTTAATTTTCTGTGCCTAGAAAATAATCATTTGTTCAAGTTGTTAAAATATTTATTCCTAGTAGCTGAAAATAATTATTTAGTATTAAAAATATTTTTCAAAAATATCGTGCAAACATAAGCAAATTATGTCTTGTTTTAAAGATATTATCATAAAAAAGATAATGGTACAATCCAAATTTAATTTGGATGCACAATTTAAGATTTATTGATTTTTCTGAATGTGAACTCCCCTTGCATGGGAGTGATATCATCAATTTATCTTCACCTGCATGCATTCATTTATTATTGAAAGGACTAAACAGATGTTAAGAAAAGTAATACTCCTTCCATTTTTTATTAGATATCATATTTTATACGGGTACACAGACCAAGAAGATAGTTAAACACACAATAATCTTCTCTCATGTGAGTTAGGCCTTGTTTAGATTCCAAATTTTTTCGAGCCCTAGATTAACTTTGAGCATTTGACCACTAAATAGGAGTATTAAATGTGGATGACTGGCAAAACACATTCCACAACCCTCGGATATAATTAATAGATTAATCTTTTAAGTCTAATTGAACCATGACTAGATAATGTCGTGCTACAGTAAACAACCTCTAATGATGGATTAATTAGATATAATAGATTCGTCTCGTGATTTTCCCGTCCATTCGTGTAATTAGTTTATTTGATCATGTTTAGTATTTATAATTTTTGGTTGAAAATTGCTACAGCGAATTTTGTCCAAATGTTTACAGGATTTAAACACACGCTTAATATTTGTCGGTTAACGCCACTGGTTGATTAATTCCGCGTCGTAATCTCCCACGCATGCAAGCCGGACACATTCTACCTCCCCTACATGCAAATCCACACACGCATGCAAGCCTCCCGCATGACATGCAAATCCATCGACAGCTCAACGCTGCTCGCGCTTGCCGAGTCGTAGATGTAGCATCTTTAATTGCAATATCTTTTGCACCGAAGTATTTGGAAAATTATGAGTTAAAATTAGAATCGGTAACGTCGATTAGCGCGGAAACAGGCGGAACGAAATTCTGGTAACGGGCCTGAGATTTGGCCCATCAGTAACGTGCACATTCTCGGATCTATCAGGAGGAAATTAATTTCGTTTCAAGTGACGCCTAACCTCACCCCATCCATGATGCATGGTCCATCCAACACGTCTTGAACCCTAAAAAAAAACCAACACGTCTCGAGCAGTCGAGCTTCGTTCTGAGATAACCAGGCTTCCTTACTTTAAGGATGGAAATGTGAATGTGAATATCTGAAATCCATATATATCTACTTAAACATTAATATGAATATCTGTATTCATATTTTAAGAAAAAATCCCCTATATAGCATTCAAAAAACTTGATCTTCCCTCTTTAGCACTCAAATTTGAAAACTTCCTCGTGAGTGCACCACCAAAAATTATGTTCCCTATCTAGCACTTCCGTTCATTCTGTGAGCCTCTTCCGTCAATAACCATATGGATCCAAAATGAAAAGACCAAATTACCCCCTTGTCTCCAAAAAAAAATTCCGAGCTCCATCCTCCGGCTTCTCTCCCAATCTCCAGCAGTGCTTGAGCCCGGCGCCAGCGGCCAGCCCATGGTCGGCACAGGTGGTGCGGGCGAGTAGGCCATGGGCGCCGCGGGGGCACTGGCGCTAGCCGCCGCGGGTGCGCAGGGCAAAGGCCACCGCGGGGGCGTGCGCGAGCGCCGCAGCCGCGCCAGGCCAAGGGCGCGCAGTGCAGGCTGCCGCGGGTGCGCTGGCCACGGGCGCGCAAGGTCGGGTTGGCGCGGGGAGCCCTCCTGCTGCTTCAGCACATGCGCACCCAGGGCGTCGCGCCCGACGAGGTCTCATGAACACCTTCGTCCGCGTCGGCGCGTCCTCAAGGACCAGGGCCGCTACGCCGATGCGCTCGCCCTCTTCCGCAATCGGTGTGACGGCACACGGCAGATTCGAGGTTGACTTCCTTGATCTTGACAGCATCGCGATTGATTCCGACTGCCCGATGCAGTTCTTGCTTGCTGACATCTATGACGGCAACTTCGCTTCTGATGCACTAGCCATTGATGGAGGTCCTAGGAAGCCGAAGCTTGTGGCAACGTATAACACACTGATTGATCTGTATGGGAAGGCTGGGAGGCTGAAGGATGCGCTGGGCATGTTTCTGGATATGCCGGCTCATGGGGTTATGCCAGACAAGAACATTACGAAGTTTGGGTCTGTGATGGTGATATGTATGTTGCGGTTATGTGTGGATGTGAACTTCTGAATCTGGACATTACATCAGGTTCAGAAGCTTGTATAGTATGTGCAAAATAGAATATAGTGCAAAATGAGAGAGACAAAAATACAAGCACGTACTGAAAAAATATAGCGCCAAACCAACCTGCATTTCAAACACAACAAAATCTGAAAAAATGGCGCCTAACATAGCAGCCATGTGTAACAGATATGATGGAACCCAAAGAGGGGCAAAAGGGTCTTTTTCCCTTGCAGTTAACACTGCTAGGTGTTCTTACTAACGGAAGTGCTAGATAAGGATCAAAATTTTTGGTGGTGCACTTGTAGGGAAATTTTCAAGTTTGGGTGCTAAAGAGGGAAGAGCAAGTTTTTTTGATGCTATATAGAGAATTTTCTTATATTTTAATTTAATTTGATAGTAAAGTGGATACATCAGAATCCAACTTTTATAGATTTTCTCTATCCGATTCCACATCCATATTTGACAATATCCAACAGACCGACACTATCCATATCTATTTTATTCAAAAACTATTTAAAAGTTATGTTCATTTCCCATAATATTAATTTTTTATAATTAAGACATAAGAAGATTAAATTTACTTTTAAATATTCTTGTTTTATCTTAAAATTTCTTTTATAATTTTTATTTATATATTAATAAATTTTTTATATATTTACTGAAATATAATTTCCCCTAATTCTATATTTTATGTGTTTATTTATAAGACATAAGAAGGTTGTATTACAAAGGTGGTGTCTGCGCTAAGTGGAGCGTAAAAAGGATCAAACTGGATCAGACCTGGCCACCATGCTTTCAAATCAGTGCTTGGCGCCAAGATATTGTGCTGACCCTGTTACGTACGCAGCGTGCATCCAAAGTTCCAAACCGATTGGGAATATAGGAGCAGTTTGCCGCCATGTGTGGTATGGTTTCATTCCTCACTCGGCGCAGTTTGCAAACCGGGTTCGCTTTACCTCCGCGCTTAATGATTCTGTCTTGGGTCAGCAATTTCCATTGTAGGAGCAACCATAAGAAGAATTTGCATTTATTTTCCACCTTGAGTTGAGGTGCCAGATTTCTTCCCAAGGGACTAACGAAACTGAAGCTTATAGGTCGAACGGGATGAGTAGCAGCCATCAGTTTGGATCGCCACTGGATCTGGTCGGGTTAGGTGGTGAGATGGACTGATTGGAGTCTGTTCCTGAGGTCGACGAATTGACGGAGATCTTCACTTGTGGTGATGCGTTGCGTCCCTCTCATCCAATTCTTTTGCTAAAACCGCGAGCAACTGTTTGATTCTTCTGCCAGGCGGCTAGCTAATAAATTGAAACATAACGGAGCAAAGTCCTTTGAGGCCTGTCCTGAGAGCCATCTGTCCTTCCAGAAACTGGACTCTCTCCGTTAATTAAAAAAAAAAAACCGGACTCTCTCCGTTGCCTACTGTTATGGAGGTGCAGGTTGAAGAGCTCGAGCTCTATTGGTGTGGCCTTGATCGGGAAACCAGACCATGGTCTATCACTAATCCGTCCATGTAGCCAAAGCCAGCGGAGGCGAAGGAAACTGCCACTTGATGAGTATAAACTATAAACAAATGAACTGCCACTTGATGAGCGTAAACAAATAAACTGAACGCATAGTTGGTAGGAGCTAGCCTTGCCTTTCCTTCTAATATCTTGGCACCATTCCTCTGCACTTTGCTAGACTTGGAAGAGAAGATATACAGCATGTGGTTGTAAGAAGATTGTTGGGTAGCGAGGGAAGCTTCTTTCCTGTAGTAAAGCAGCTCAACCGGGGTACTCGTGGAAAAGTGAAAATAGTAAGATGATAAGATTCTAGGAAGACTAATGATTTGGCAATTATATTAAAAAAAGATGATTTGTCAATTCCAGCCTATGGCCCTCAAAGTTTGGCCAGTTTAGAAAAAAAGTCTGACAGTGGCTGAAGCTTGTGATGGAAGTTTCAACTCTTCTGTCTCTACTCTGTGCAATCCCTATATGCTGTTGTCAGCTTCAGCGGTGTTAAACCTATGCACTCTTCTGCTGTGTGGATCTTAGGTGCCCCGAGAGTGCATATGTGTTTTTGTGGTTGCTTAACAATAATATGTTGCTGACTAGGGATAATCTGTGTAGGAGAAGAGAGGTGAAAGATATATAAAACATATATGTTCTGTGCAGAGTTGGAGTCGATTCGGTCGCCACTTGTTTTTTTAAATGCTACTCCCATCATTCTGTTTTGATAGCTATATATTTTACCTTGACACAATGAACAAAGAAAATAACCTTACTTATTATATAATAAATGCTACTATGTTGCTAGTAGTGTGTGAGAAGTCATCTCCGATCTGCAGCTAAAGAATAGGATTTTGTTTTAGAGCACCCTACTAACATGCCCATGCAACAAAAAATACGACACCCTTGTAGAGATAAAAAAATACTAAACATGCATGTAAGTTCATATGTTGATATCTTTTTGCTCATTTTAAAACCAATTATAAAAGTTGAGCACAAGAGTTTTAATTTTCTGATTTTTCAATTTTTTTTAGAGCATTACCATGGAGTTCTATGAGTGAAAATACAATTTATGGTTAAAAAAGATAGCGATATTGGATGAAGAATATGGAGACATTGTTTATTCTATATTGGAGAACGACATCCAATCAATTTTTTTTTTATTTATCCTTCTTACGCCTAAACATGAGATATTGGAGAATTATTCTACATCTTTTCTCTATCAAATCTTGTGACTTTTTTGTTTCTACTTTCTCATTCTTTTTTTACTACTTCTACATCCATATGTATGTGAAACACCTCGCCCATTCAATCACCCACTCACCCGATGTCCTGAAAATGGAAAAAAATAGAGTAGAAGGTAGAGTAGAGCACGCAACTAGAGATGTCAGGGTGTACTTGTTCACTATTACTGCTGTCACTGCACGTGCGCTGCTTCCTATCTGCAGCGCTTGTTCGCCGCATGGTTGTTGTGGCGCACGATCGCCAAATAGCAGGGCGTCATACCAACATGCGCACATTTTTTTTCCTGCTCAACCATGTGCATGCATCTTCCCATCCGACTAGACTACCCCCGAAAGATCATAGAGTTCCTTAGTTTCCGGACACTCCATAAAGTTTCATAATTTTCTTTCAAAAAATAAAGTTTCATAATTAACCATATTGATTACCGCAGGTTTTTCCTGTTCAACCACCATCTTGCCGCACTCACAAAATCAGGCCTCGTTTAGTTGCGGTGTGTAAATTTTTTAAATGAATCTTTTCACATTTGAAGTACTCAATATAGACTAATTACAAAATTAATTACAGCACTTGTCTGTAAACTACGAGATGAATTTAATGAGCCCAATTAATCCATCATTAGTGTATGGTTACTATAGCAATTACTAGCAATTTAGTGCCTAATCATGGTCTAATTAGGCTCATTAGATTCGTCTCGTAATTTACAAGCAAACTATGCAATTATTTATTTATTTCGTTTAGATTTAATACTCCATGTATGTAAGATTCCTGTTCGATGTGATAGATTTGGAATTTTGAATTTTGCAACTAAACAAGGCCAGCACCCATCTTCATGTGTTACAGAGATCGGAGATGACATCTTTTTTTTCGCGAACGTGCCTGAGCACGTATTTCATTAAGAAGAAAGCAGTTTACAGACAATTCTTGCTGTAGGACAAACAGATATTGGCATACCCAAGTACACAAAGGACTAAAAACAGAGAAAAACTTGAAAAGGGCCAGGAAAACAACGGCCTGCAAACTAGCTAAACAAAGAAAGCGGAAGAGAGGAGGCCCTCCACACAACCCGCCAAGCCAAACCAAGCGACAAAAGGCATCTGAACCTACACAAATTGTACCAACACCAAGTCGCTGACTAAGACCCTGTAACAACAAGAGGGTGGCCAAGCACCAGAACAGCCCCACGACGGCAAAGCATCCGTCGAGAACGACCAACAAGTAGCAACCATGACGGCAAAGCATCAGTCGGAGTAGGAGTAGCATGGGCAGCCGAGCATCCGCCAGATGAGCGACGGCAAAACATCCGTCGAAGTAGTCGCAGCTGCAACATGGTGATGACGCCTCGATAGAGCACAGGTAGGCGATACAGATGAAGACGACCACCCGCGGCAGGCCGCAAAAAAATTAGACTGCCAGTGGCATGAGCATGAAGAAATCCCCAGATGATGCCCTCAACAGGGATATGACACACCAGGCGCCAACATTGCCGATCCGAAGCATCATACATAGTTTTCACCAGGGATCCAACCACATGCCAAGGGCCGCCGAAAGCAGAACATGAAGCACCGCAACCGAGCCAAGGAGCACGCCGACACGGGGCCATGCTGACAGAGGAGGCATGAAGCTGTTCCGTGACGATGCCCCCAGGAGGGACATGACGCACATGGCGCCATCGTCGCCAGTCCAGAATACCGGACATGGTTTTCACTGGGGAACAATCTCCATGCCCGAGACCAGAGGAGGGCGAGCCGCGTTGGCAGCCGGAAAAAGGGTGCCCACGCAGGCAGGCCCAGAGGCGGCGAGTTCGCCGACGCCCACCAAAGCCACCGGAGCCACCAGGAGAGACGGCCCGCCTAGAGGCAAGTGGCGGCGGCAACCGCACGGCCACACCCAACAGACCAGGCAGCGCACAGCAGCGGCAATCCTGGCCGGGCAACTCCAACCGCGGCAAAGCAGCACAAGGCCGCGGAAACAGACCACGGCGAGGCAACGCACGACGGTCGCAACACCAGCCATGGCGAGGCGACGCACGGCCGCGGCGACACCGGCCACGGCGAGGGGCGCTTGGCCACGGCGACCCTGGCCACGGCGTGGGGCGCCAGCGGCAACGGCCACGGCAGCGGACGACCATGGCTAAAGTTTGGGGACCGTGGGGAGGGGTGGAAGGGGGGAGGGAGAGGGAGGAGAGGAGGCGGGCTAGGCCGGCTTCGCCTTAGCCGCAGGCCGCCGCCACTGCCCGACCGGTTGACAGCCGGCGGCAGCGTCCGGAGGTGACCTAGAGCGGGAGGGGGGCGCTAGCTGGCGGCGGGCGGAGTCGCCCCTGCCTGGGAGGGCGACCGGGGGGGGGGGGCTCTCAACTAGGCCTGGGCATTCGGGTAACCCAAAAATTTAGGGTCGGGTAATTCGGGTTTTAGAAATTTTGGGTTTTCGAAATTGCAACCCAAAATTTGTTTGAAAAAAGAAGAACCCGAGAATTCGGCCGTCACACACTCTCTTTGCGGTAGCCGGTGGGTGCTGGCTTCGGCGTACCGTCGTGATGCGACACCAGGGACTGCAAGAGGTGCGGCAGGAACCTAGGCGGAGGGCGCCGTGGCGGCGGCCGGGGAGCACCTGGGCGGAGGGCGCCGCGGCAGCCGGCGGGCCCCTTGGCGGTGGCGCGGTGGGAACCTCGGCCACCTCCGCCTCGAGACGAGGATGAGATGTGCGGCGGGGCATTGGCGTCGAGCTCCACAGACCACGGCGAGGGGAGGACTGGAGCCTGGAGGCTGGAGGTGTGGAGCTCGCGGGGACTGGGGATGGGGCGGCTGGCGGTGCTTGGGGCGCTGGGCGGTGGTGCGGTCGGCTTGCGTGGCGGACGCCGGATGGTGGTGCGGTGGCGCTGGGTATGGGGTGCTGGGTGGCGGCAGGGTAGTCTCGAGTGGAGGCTGGGGTGCGTGGCGTGGGGGTGGGCTGGGCTGCCTATTGTTAGGGTTAAGTTGTTTGGTGGGCCGGGCTGCAAGCCTGCAATGAATAAACATATTTGAGTTGGGCTGTTTTTCAGGTAGTTCGGGTACTGTGGCCCAATACCCGAATTACCCGTAATAATTTCGGGTACCGTGGGTTAGAACCCGAATTAAGGTTCGGGTTTTTCGGGTTCGGGCTCGGGTTTTTCGGGTTCGGTTTTCGGGTTTCGGGTATTTTGCCCACCCATACTCTCAACCGCCAAGCACTCTGCTACGGCACCAAAACTGGGCATGTTAGTAGGTAGTAGGATATGCATTAATGAAGTAATTTTGCATCTTCTTATTGGGAAAAATACAAATTATATTTAAATATTTTTGTACATAAAAAATAATAGAAATAAAGAGAAAAAATGTAACCTGGTTTGTAGTTCTAAAAAAACTTTGAAGTCTCAAGTTATAAACTTTGTACTACAGTAATAGTTTCTTAATTTGAAAATTTTTGAACCTAAAGCTGATTTTTTACTATCACATTAATAAACTTTATTAGCTTCACAAAAACTTTGAAATATGAAATTATGGACTTTGTATTACCACAATAATAAAATTTGCGGCTCCAAAAAACTTTGAAATACGAAACTATGAACTTTGTAGTACCACAGTAATAAAGTTTGCAGCATAAAAACTTTGAAATCCAAAACTATAAACTTTGTACTAGCATAATAATAGACTTTGTAGTCCCCTTCAAAAAAAACTTTGAAATATGAAGCTATGTGCTTTGTACTAGCACATAATAAACTTTTGTAGTCACAAAAAACTTTGAACTGAAACTATGAACTTTGTAGTGGCACACTAATAAACATTGTAGTCCCAAACTTTAAAATACGAAACTATGATTTTTGAATAAATAAATATATTTTGAATACTCATGAACCATAAAAACAATATATCACGAACAGACTATTTATGAAGCAGGGTGTGTGCTGGATTTGAGTAAAAAAAGAAAACACATATAGAAAAATAATAAACATTTACAAAATAGATCAGAGCATATATAGAAAAATAAGAAATATTGAAATGCACATATATGTAATGTGTGGGAGTGGGGTAAAGTTACATCTCTTTCATATGGCACAATGTGTCTGTACCAAGACCCCCGTGGGAGAAGCCCAAGACTATCCTTCTCAAAACTGTTGTGCCATAACTATTTGTCCCATATAGAAAAAAACACAACTTTCATACTCTAGCTCTTAAACAAAATATCTGCACATTCCCAAACTATCAATGTACAGATCAAAAACTTTCTATCAAATTTTAAGGAACTTTGTACGATTGAAAACTTTATACCCCAAAAGTCAAAAACTTTCAAATCATATATCTAAAACTTTACACATAGTACTTGCAAATTACATTTTAAACAGTTTTTGAAAAATTAAATTATTAATCCAGAATTTTGTTTATCTGACTTTAAAGTAAGTGTCCTACAACTCTACACTCAAATATTAAAAACTTCATATGAACTTATATTTTATCTCTAAGATATTCATATTCATGGCCCAAAATCAAAAGGTTGTGGCATCCTACTACTAAAAGAACATAGCGCATCCTACTATCAAGTGGCTTTTAGAACATAGCGCACACATGACACCGAAATCATACCTAACACGCATATTTATGCAAAGTACCACCAACCGTGCACATATTCGTCTAAAATTATGACTTTGCATCCATTCATTTCCCAGCACTAATGACCTGAATGTTTCATCCAAAAAAAAACCCTTCACCGGAATATATGTTGGGACCAATTTCACATCAGTGTAGTCCCCATTCTCTTCTATAAATAGGCGTAGGCGCATGCTCTCTGAGTCAAATCAACAAGAACACAAGAGCTAGCTAGCTGCTCAACGTGTAGCTCGATCTACAGCCAGCAGTCACTAGCTTGATCTTATCGACCAAAACATCTAGTCGTCGTTGCATTATATCGATCGATCTATCGATTTAACAATAATAATGCAGGGCCTCAGCACGATGAAGCCATCTAATTCCAAGCAGCAGCAGCAGCTCAGCAGCTTGTTGGTCGTCGTTGCTGCTGTGTTGCTGCTAGGGCTCGCCGGAGTCGCGCACGGCGGCAGGAGGCTCATCGTCTCCCGCAGCGAGGACGAGCCGTGCAAGAAGATGACGATGTACTACCACGACATCATATACAGCGGCAACAACACCGCCAACGCGACGTCGGCGGCGGTGACGAAGCCCGAGGCGGCGCTGAGCTTGTCGCACTGGAAGAACGGCACCTTCTTCGGCCTGCTGGTGGTGTTCGACGACCTGGTGACGGAGGAGCAGGCGCTGACGTCGGAGCCGGTGGCGCGCGCGCAGGGCTTCTACTTCTACGACAAGAAGGAGCAGTACAACGCGTGGATGGCCTTCTCGCTCGTCTTCAACTCGACGGCGTACACGGGCACCCTCAACCTCATGGGCGCCGACCTCATGTACGAGAAGACGAGGGACATCTCCGTCGTCGGCGGCACCGGGGACTTCTTCATGTCGCGCGGCGTCGCCACGCTAAGCCTCGTCGCCTACGAGGGTACCGTCTACTTCCGCCTCAAGATGGACATCAAGCTCTACGAGTGCTACGTCGCTGCCTGATCAGACCATGCATTATCATATTTTCTTCGTTTTTTTTCAATAAATGCATGTTTAATTTTTTTTAGGGTCTGCATGTTTGCTTATATATAAGCACGGGCTTTTTGTTTTATGGATTGTGTGTGCCATATATATTGTTGCATGCCGCGACACGACATATATATATGGGTAGTACTTGTATCGACTCTATGCAATACTCTTATATAAGAGTTACTAATAAAACTTTCTTTATCAAAAGAATGGATAATGTTTTCGTATTATATTTCAATTAAGAATGGTTCACTAAAGAATATGTGTGAAGTTCCCTAGCTAGTATCTCATATATCCCCGATGGTTTTATCAAAACACTGGAGAAACTTTACAGTGTTCCATATAATCTTTTACGTACACACTCAGGAGGAGAAGACAAGCAAGGAAGTAGGCGCACTGCATTATCATTGTGTGTGATACCTTTTGGAATACTTTTGGCTCACGCTTGAAAGTCGGAACCGCCGTCGGTCGATATATAAACAACGCCATATCGCTTTCAACTGTTTGCTGGTGGGACTAGCCTTCTGGAACTCTGTTTTGTTATGGCGGTGGCGAAATATCTAGCGCGCATGAAAAATTTCCGCCAGCTATTTCAATTCGCTCGCGTCCAATATTTTCAGCATGATACAATACTACTTTTGAAAACTCCCCGACCCCGAGCATTATTCATTCTTCACCCTGCGTCCCTGCGCCCCGCGCGCGCATGCGGTGGGAGATAGAGTGGGACGAGTCGCCGCGAGCTCATGACCCCAGTGGCAGTGGCAGTGGCAGTACCCCCACCGCGCGGACGCGGTCAACATGTGCAGATCTGGCCGGACGACGATGGCGTCGTCAGGGCCGGCCGTCCGGGCTCGCTGAGAGCCTGACACCCACGTACGTACGTCGTGCTCCTCAGCACCGATTTGTTATTAAAACTGCCACTTGATGAGTTAAACAAATGAACTGAACGAATGGTTGGTACGAGCCTCGCCTTTCCCTTTTAATATCTTGCTTGGCATTATTAATTCCTCTGCACTTTGCTACAATTGGAAGAGAAGATATATATACAACATGCATGTGGATGATGAAATCGTTAATAAGAACGTTGGGTGGCGAGGGAAGATTCTTTCCAGTGGAGGTTCGCTAGCGGATCCCTTTTATTTGAAATCTTATCTGACTAGCATTACAATCTGCTTGCTTTCTGTCATTAAGTTCCCTAAGTGGGCTGTGGAAGTTATATTAACTCGGAGTGGCAAATGCCACTTGGCTAACTGGCAATTGATGATTGCAAAAAAAAAAAAAATTGTGGATGGTGGTTCCAGACCTGCAGCACATTAACATGTGCTTGCTGGCTTCCTGGATTTTCATCAGGCACCATCTATGTGAGGATGTAATTTGGAGGAAAGTAGTAGATAGCAAATGTAGGACTAAAAAACCCAACCTATTCTGTTGTCCTGATGAGCAATACACATCCCCTTTTTGGAGAGTGATGTGGGCTAGTAAAGCAGCTCAAATGGGGTACTCCTGGAAAAGTGAAAATAGCTAGTAAGATGATAAGATTCTGGGAAGACTAATGATTTGCCAAATTCCAGCCTTAGTCTTCCGAATTTTGGCCACTTTAGAAAAAAGTCAGACTGTTGCTGAAGCTTGTGATGGGGGTTAATACGAAAATCACTTTTAGAAGGACAATGTCTAGTGGGCAGATGGAGATGTGGTATGAAATGTGAGTATAGCTGAGCCCATCTCCCGCTAAAGAGGAAGATGCCATAATTTGGAACAACTCTTTTGGTCTCTAGTCTGTGCAGTCCCTATATGCTTTTGTCAGCCTCAGAGGTGTTAAACTTATGCACTCCTCTTCTGCTCTGTGGATCTTAGCTCAGGTTACCCCCGAGAGTGCATCAGGGGCGTCCCGGCCAAATCAGGGGCATGTGCGAAATGTTAAGATGGGCCCATACTAACTTAATAAAATTAAACAATATTAATATGTAACAATAGTTTTATTCGGCTCGGTGTCTTGGTACTGTGCAGACGCACGGTGAGGGCAGAGGCCGGAGGGCCAAGGCCCTGACCCTAAGCCTGAGGTGCTGGCCGCGCCAGCTACAGCGAGGCAGCGGCGTCTAGGCTGCCATAGCCGTCCAGGAGTGCCCATGGTCCGTGGGCGTCTTACAACTCATGTTTGGCGACCGGCATCAGCAAGTTGACACCGTGACAGCGATCGCCAGGCGCGAGTCCGCTCCGCCTCCGCGAGGCACGACAGTGCGCGACAGGAGATGAGCAGCGTCGGTCTTGCCTTCGGTGTAGGTGATCGAGTCGAGCACCGCCGCAGCCGCTAAGTGGAAGGCTGGACATCGAACTATCAACAATCAGGAATATGATGTGTGAATTCTGGGTGCAATTTGGACCTTGTTTTGTTACGAATTGGGCTGCAAATTAATGAAATTGAAGCATCCGATATTACTATACATAAGATATACTTTATATTTTGAGGGCCCTTCAAATTTGGGGGCCCTGTGCGGTCGCACAGCTCGCACGCCCCTAAGGACGATATACTTTATATTTTGAGGGCCCTTCAAATTTGGGGGCCCTGTGCGGTCGCACAGCTCGCACGCCCCTAAGGACGCCCCTCGAGTGCATGTGTTTTTGTGGTTGCTTAACAAAAATAGGTTGCTGACATAGGATAATCTGTGTAAGAAAAATTTCCGCCAACTAATCAATTCGCTCTCGCCCAATATTTTCAGCCTGATACAAATACTTTTGAAAATGCCGCCTCAACACACATAACCCTAACATCTCTGTCTCCATATTTTTCATGTGGTTGTGATCTCTCGAGAAATTGTACTTCCTCCGTTCCAAATTATAAATTATTCCAAGAATTTTGAAAAGTCAAAGTTTTTCAAATTTAACCAAATTTATATGATAAAATAATAACATTTATGATACCAATTAAGTATCATTAGATTCTTTGTTAGCTATATTTTCATAGTACACCTATTTAATGTCATAAATTTTTATATTTCTCTCTATAGTTATGGTCAAACTTTGAGATGGTTTGACTCTCCAAAAATAACTTATAATTTGAAACGGAGGGAGTATGTCCCACCAGCCACCAGATTAAGGTTTTAAGTCCGTTTCGCTTAAATAACATGATCGAAGACTAAGGTGCTGAAAGAGACAAAAACCAACCCGTTTCGCCTTCCCAGTTGTTCCACCGAGGAGAGCTTCTCCGGCAACCAGTCTTGCTTCCCCAAACAACACACGCGTCGTCCCATCACCTGAAGTCCTGAACGTGTGGACGAGATCATGGCGCCATCGGGGCCGGGCCCGATGATGGCCTCTGCCTGCAGATCGACACCATGCATGGCATGGAGCCGACAGCAGGGGGCAGGGTTCACCTTACCGTTTGCACTGTAAATTTTACTATTTTTATTGTAGCGGTAACTGTTTTTTGACTTTTGTATTTTTAAATTTTAAATCGAAAAACACCAGTTACCGCTACTGGTAAGTGTTGCCGCCAAGTAGCGGTAACGGTAAAAATTACCGGTAACCGGCAATTTACCGCCGGTAAGTGAACCCTGGCAGGGGGTGCATGAAGATCGGCCGGAGCCGGATCGAGCACGCACCACATGCTCGGTCGTCATCGATCAGTGATTGTAACTAGAACTTCCACTTGTGAGTATATAAACAAATGAACGCATCGATTGTTAATGTATATAAACGCACGGTTGGTACGACGCCGAGCTACAGTAATAATTCAGAAATGCGCACGCATGACACCGAGATCATACCTAACACGCATATATATATATATATATACGCGCACAGTGCACCAAATCAAACAACCTTGCCACGGCACCAACCGTGCATGTAATGGCGTTGTTTGGATCGTGCTAGTTACTGGAACGCACGTTCTCCGAAAAAAGAATCTCGTATGTATAAAGTACTAAATGAAGTCTATTTGCAAATCCCCTTCAGAAACGGGTATAACTTTTCTTGATGAATCTAATGACAATAATTAATCGATGATTGGCTACAGTGATGCTACAGTACCATTCTTTAATCACGTGATCAAATGTCTCATTAGATTCATCAGGGTTCCTAGTGCTGGGGTTTTGAAATTGATTTTGTAAATTACCTTTGTTTGACACCCCTAATAGATGGTCAAACCTTGTTCTAAGATCCTAAAACACCAAACCAAACAGCAGGGCCATTCATCTAAAATTTTGTCCGAAACCTTCACTTGAATATTCGGACCAACTTGACATCAGCAGCTGTACTAGCTACTCCCATTCTCTTCTATAAATATATAGGCAGCGGAGCATGCTCTAAGTCAACAAGAACACAGTTCGATCTACTAGCTGCTTGTTGACACAGAATCGCGCCAACACACTCTAATGCGCTAGAACACGCAGGAGATTGTCAAAATGATCTGAACCAGCGATGCCCTGGCGGACCGGTCTGACCGGTTCCGCAGACCGATATGACCGGTGTGGAGCAGAGAACCGCGAAGACCTAGAAACGCGAGCTCGGGAGGGACCCCGTCGGAGCTTGCGCGGCTAGGGTTGCTCTGAGGTCGGCAGGCCACTCAGAACATCTTCAAACGTCGTCGAGACGAAAGAAGAAAGCAATCTAGGGTTGGAAAAAACTATGATTTGAGAGATAAAAAATAATGCGATATTTTGATTGATTCGATTGAGAATACCTCAATTGGCCTTAGCCTTTATATTTATAGGCCGGGGAAGTCGTACCCCTCTCCAAGTCAGTTTATACAAGAATTTCCAAAATAAAACGAAGTCTACTCGGATTACAACTGGACAGACAGGTCAGACCGGTCAGCCTCTGAACTGCCAGAATTGGCTGTCAACATATGCCCCCGTGCTTTTTGGTGAGTTTCACAAGCCAAAAAAACAAGAACTATCCTGATGTACATATTTTACACAGAGCATACAAATCTAAAAAATAAAACTAAGGGCGATATCTAATACCGGCCATCTTCATCTTCATGCACTTTGCCATACGCTAGGATACAACTTCTTCAAGTACCTCCCTTTGATAGCCCTTGGTAGACGCTCTGTAAGGAATATAGCACCATTTATGCCATTTCAAGTGATTTTGGTGATCGAATGATAACACAACACTTGGACTAATATGATTGTTAAGATGACTATTCGCAGGCTTTTATGTTCAAGTGATGACTAAAAAAAGAAAAGATAGGCAAAGTGAGGCCCGAAGGGCCGCCCCTACGGGGGTTCCGCTCTTCGGATCAGGAGCACCGGAAGAACCGATGCCTAAGCATCGGTGCATCCGACGCTTGTCGGAAGAACCGGCGCTATGAAGTTTGGTGCAGAAGGGAATCGAAGCCAAGTCAGCCTATAGGCACCAGTTGAACCGACGGGTCAAATAGGGGGCATCGGTGCATTGGGCGTCCTATGTTCCAGAGACGATGTCAAGACCCCAGGAGAAGATTCTTCAGCACCGGTTGAACCGGTGAAGCATCGGTGCATACCATCAGTGTAATGACGTCAGCTGTCAGGAGAAGATTTTTAAGCACTGGATGAACCGGTGATGCATCGGAACAAAGCATCGGTTCAACCGGTGGTCACTGCATCAGCTGTCAGGACTTCAATGGCTACTTCGGTTTATGAGTGACCGGAAGAACCGACGCTACCCCTGCCAGAGGCATCGGTTCTTCCGGTGATAAGCAGATTTTCAGCTAATCGTTGGAGCAACGGCTACAAGACTTGGTGGCCTATATATACGCCTCACCCCGGCCATCTAAAGAATGCTGGAGTTGCTGGACATCCCACACACACCCAAAAACATATCCAAGCCATACAAAAGCATCAAGATCATATCCTTAGCCCTTAGCACACTTTGAGAATGTTGTGTAAAGGATTAGCTCTTAGTGACTGATATTGCAAGGCCTTGAGCCTTTGTGCTGTGGTTCTCTAGTGAACCAAAACAAGAGCTTGGTGCGCCGGCACCTTGGAGCGTGAAGCTCGCCGGCAATGTCATCGACCCTCCGACTTGGTGTGGAGCGGCGACGACATCTTTGTGCGGGGGACGTGGAGACCCCCATCCTTTGTGGAGAAGCTCCTTAGTGGAACCCGGGGCCAAGGTGACCGTGATTGTGTTCACGGAAGAGACTTGGTGGCCGAGTAGCAATACTCTTATTGAGTGCTACGACAACGTGGATGTAGGTGTGCCTTTGTGGCTAACCGAACCACGGGATAAACACCCGCGTCAAGAGTTTGCTATCTCCTATCCCGCTCTTTAAGCTTCCGCATTTATTACTTGTAACCTTTGTGCCTTTACTTTCATAGAGTAGTTTCTTGCTAGAAAAGGCTATTGCATAACTCTTTTGAGATAGGGGTTTTACACTAGAACAACCTAGTTGCACATCTAGATAGCTTGTTTTAGTTTAAGTTTTGTGCAAACTAGTTGGAGCCATAGGTCAAATTTTTTTATTAGTGCCTAATTCACCCCCTCCCCCTCTTAGGCTAGAGCACCCGATCCTTTCACGCTCACCTTGCACCGTCTCCACCATATACGAATTACCGGAGATAACTTTGATAATCTTGTATGGACCCTCCTAACTTGACGACCATTTGCCAAACTTGTTGCTTTTCATCTCAAGAGGCAAAATTATCTTCCAAACTAGATCCCCAATCTGAAAAGATTTAAGTTTTACCTTTTTGTTATAAGCTCTGGCCACCCGAAGCTTGTCTTTCTCAATCTCCTTCAAAACCTTCAAACGCTTGTCGGTCACCTCATCAATATTATCCATCATCAAATCATGGTAATCAACAGCGGAGAGGTCATTTTGCTATGCCAATATATATGCGTCCAGATTTACCTCAACGGGTAAAACGACCTCTTGACCATACACAAGCTCAAAAGGAGTAACCTTAGTAGCACCATATCTAGATATACGATGAGCCCACAATGCATCGGATAACACTTCATGCCACCTCTTAGGATTTTCTTCTATCTTCTTCTTGATAAGTTTGATCAAAATTTTATTATTAGACTCGGCCTGCCCATTGGCCTGAGCATAGTATGGAAATGAATTGAGCAACTTAATTTTATAAGATTCGGCAAATGCACGCATCTCTTTTAATATAAATGAAGAATCTTGATCCGTTGTCAAAGTTTGTGGAATGCCGAATCTATGAATAATATGCTCAGTAATAAACTCAATTACCTCTTTATGTGTCATATTCTTCAAAGGAACCGCTTCGGTCCATATAGTGAAATAATCCGTAGCAACCAACACGAAGCGATGCCCCTTTGAAGATGGAGGATTAATTTGTCCAATGAAATCCAACCCCCAACCTCGATACGGCCATGGTTTAATAATAGGATGCATTAACGCAGCAGGCACCAATTGCAAATCACCAAACTGCTGACATTCTTCACACCCTTTATAGTATTTGAAACAATCGGATAGCATGGTGGGCCAATAAAAACCGGCCCTTCTAAGTAACCACTTCATTTTGGGAGCCGATTGATGAGTACCACAAACACCTTCATGAACCTCACCCATAGCAACCCGGGCATGATCCGAGTATAAACACTTGAGAAGCAAATCTTCGGCAGTTCGACGATAAAGCTCATCGTCAATTAAAACATACTTAAAAGCCAAACGCCAAATATTTCTCTCCGCTCCATGACCAGGATCTCTCAAATATGATATAAGAGGGACCCTCCAATCCTGAGCTTCGGCCGAGACAATTGAATCGTCTTTCTTGGCCGAATCAGAGCCAACAGCTGCATTACCGGTCAGACCAGTCTCTGGACCGGTCTCGCTGACCGGTCGGACCGGTGCATCCAGAACTAGACACTCGGCTTTCGTTTGCATAGGCTTGCGAATGTTGAAATATTTTTTTCGTAACATTATAGCCAGATGCTTGCTGAGCCAGAGTATTTGCCTTTCCATTCACTTCCCTCGAAATATGTTTGATAATAAATTCATCGAAAGAAGAAATAATATCGAGGCATTTATCAAGATATGTATTTAGAGAACCATTATAGCACTGGCATACCTTAGATACTTGCTGCACCACCAGAAGAGAATCTCCAAAGACATCAACATGCTTCATGCCCATGGATTGTAAGAATTCCAAGCCAAATAGAAGAGCCTCATATTCAACTTGATTATTTGTGCACTCTTCTTCCAATCGGTTTGAAAATTCAAAAACAGCACCATTCGGAGAAATAAGAACAGCACCAATCCCTTGACCATCATCACAAACCGATCCATCAAAGTACAACTTCCATGGTGCACAAATAATATAGCCGACTTCTAGATCATGCTTGTCATTAATCCGATGCTCAATAATAAAATCCGCTATAATTTGGCCTCTCATAGATTTTAAAGATTCACAAGCCAAATCATATTCAACCAAAGCATAAGCCCACTTGCCGATTCTACCACTCAAAATCGGTTTTTGTAACATATGTTTGATCACATCGGTTTGACATACTACTATGCAAGTACTAGATAGTAGATAATGCCTTAATTTGGTACAAGCATAATAAAGAGACAAACACAATTTCTCAATAAATGTATATCTTGTCTCCGCATCAATAAGTTGTCGGCTTAAATATGTAATGATATACTCCTTCCATTCGGTTTTTTGAGTCAAAACAGCCCAAATAATCTTGTCTTCAGCAGCCACATAAAGTCTGAAATGTGCTCCTCTCCTAGGTTCTTTGAGTACGGGTGGAGAAGACAAATAAATCTTGATATTCTCAAACGCTTCTTGCTGTTTTGCCTCCCATATAAATTCGGTTTCATCTTTTAACCGAAGAATAGGAGTAAAATCATCGATCTTCCCGGACAAGTTAGATATAAACCTTCTCAAGAAATTTACCTTGCCCAAGAACTTCTGTAAATTCTTCTTGCATGTAGGGGCTTCAACCTTCCTCATGGCTTCAATTCTTTTAGGATCAACCTCTATTCCCTTCTCATGAATAATGAAGCCAAGAAACTTTCCAGCCGATACACCAAAAGCACATTTCAGTGGATTCATCTTCAAACCATGCCGGCGCTTCCTCTTAAGAGCAAGTCTCAAATCGGCTAAATGATGATCC
The DNA here is from genome assembly GCF_016808335.1 of Panicum virgatum. Lineage (NCBI taxonomy): Eukaryota > Viridiplantae > Streptophyta > Magnoliopsida > Poales > Poaceae > Panicum > Panicum virgatum. Next base: position 65,353,077 of record NC_053137.1, on the reverse strand, counting down.
AAACCGGCCGATTTAATGACAATATCATCAATGTACACCTCCAAGATGACATCAAGCAAATCATGAAAGATTAAATTCATAGCTCTTTGATAAGTAACACCCGCATTTTTCAAACCAAAAGTCATAACAACCCACTCAAACAAACCGACAAATCCTAGACATCTAAAGGCCGTTTTAGATATATCTTCTTCGGCCATAAATATTTGATTGAAATCAGCATTATCATCAAGAAAACCAATGGCACGATATCCGGAAGCCTCATTGATCAATATCGGCTATAGGCATAGGATATTCATCCTTGGGAGTAGCTTTATTAAGATCTCTAAAATCAATGCACACTCTAATTTTTCCTGAATCCTTTTTCTCAACGTGCACAATATTAGAGATCCAATCAGCATAATGACAAGACCGAATAAATCTAGCATCAAGTAAACGATTAATTTCAGTTTTAATTCGGTCGTAAATAATGGGATTGAAACGTCTAACCGGTTGTTTATAAGGTCTAAAACCGGCTTTAATCGGTAAATGATAATCAACAAGATCACGGCTTAAACCGGGCATTTCATGATACTCCCAAGCAAAGCAATCAACATATTCCTTCAATAAATTAACCAAATCGGCTTTATATTCAGCTGATAAATTTTTGTTTACAAAGGTCGGCCTAGGGATAGTTCCATCACCAATGTCTACCTTTTCTAAAGGATCGGCCGATGCCTACCCTTGGCCCAGCTTGTCTAGATCATCAGAATCTTCAATGGCTTCACACATATCGTTCGTACGCGCCCGATACTGATCTAGCCTCTGCTGTAACCACTCTGTGTTGGACCGGTCTGACCGGTCGGGGTGTCCGGTCTGACCAGTCGGCTCTGTGCACCGAACGGGATTGGACCGGTCTGACCGATCGGCACAAGCGGTCTGACCGGTCGCTTCTGGAGCTTCTGTTGTACTCATCTGATTTACATTAAATGATTTAGCTGATTATCCATCGGCTTTAGTACAGCAGAAACAAAATTATCCTTAGTACAACTAATCAAATCATAATCGGACATATCCACGCCCGATAAACACTTGACGTTGTGTGTGCATTAATAGAATCCGAATCGGCTAAAACAACAAAGGATGAAGTGTCCCCATGGACAATCTCAACCTCATCGCTGATCCACTAAACAAAAAACTGATGCAAGGTAGAAGGAACGTACTGATTTGCATGAATCCAATCCCTCCCAAGAATCAAATTGTAGTTACCTTGCACCTCCGAGATGAAAAAAGCCGTAGCAAGCGTCTTGCTCCCAATGGTGAGCTCCATGGAAGCAACTCCCTTGGCGCTAAGGGGCTCGCTCCCTCCAACACCACTGACCATCATGTTTGTCTTGATCAAGTCCTTGTCTTGGCCACCGAGCTTCTTGTACAACGAGTAGGGCATAAGATTTACAATGGCCCCACCATCCACTAGCAAGCGAGTTACCGGCTTCCCGTTGATGTGTCCCCTCAGGTAAAGAGCCTTCAGATGGTTGTCCTTCTCGCTTGGCTTCTGGAACACAGCTTCACAGGGCCCAAACTGAAGATGAGCCAAATCCTCTTCCGGAACCACGAAGTAATCCGAAGACAAGTGCACCACATTAATCTCCAAGTTGGTGCGCTCCGGAGACGCTTCATAATCCACCAATTCCTCGTCTTCTGCTGTCAGAGGAACTGCTGGCACTTCGTCTATAGAAGGAACCGAAACGGACGGTGCCGATTCGGCTGCTGGCTCTGCAGTAGGTTCTACCGGTCTGACCGGTTTGTCAGAGCGGTCTGACTGGTCTATCTGACCGGTCGGCTGCGGCGGTCCGACCGATCTGGCTAGCTGATCAGCTGTCTTGACCTTCCAAATCTTGCTCTGAGGGAACATGGGCCTGTATCTGTTGAAGTCCTCATCTCTCATCTCCTCTTTCTCCTGCTCCTTCTTTTCTTTGTTGCGAAGGCGCTGCAATTTCCTCTTCTGTGTATGAGTTAAACCTGAAGGACACCACCTAGGCTGATGGTACTTGTCCGCTGCTACCGTCCTCATGATCATTAGCTATGACCGGCTTTAGTGAACGAACATCAGTCGATTCTTCAATATCCATTGGCTTTTTGCCCGTGTCTTTTATGGGCACTTTGATTTCATCGATTTCAATAAAACCGGCTTTAGACTTCTCTGGATTAGCAACAGGCTTCTGCCCCTTAATACGATACTCAAACCTTAGAACAGGAGCCTGGCCCAGCCTCTGGTGAGACCGGTCTGACCGGTCCATGGCGACCGGTCTGACCGGTGCATCCTGCAGCACTGGACCAGATTGGCGTGGCCCCAATCGGTCATGCACTGGTACTCTAGAGCTTTCTCCTTGATAATGTGGAGGATAAGGCATCGGAAAGCACTGCATCCATACCCCTCCATGCTCCCATGCCAGATTGGTTGCATTTGAAGCCGGAGGCACCCATGGCATGGTAGCACACATCTGGGGAGGATACAATGTGACCACATCACCCCTACGCCTGCTAGATTCCCTCCTTGGGGACACTGGACGGTCTTGACGCGGTGGTGATCGCGGTCTCTTTTTTAATGGCCGATCATTTTGAACGGCCTTTGTGTACTTGTTCAACAACTGGTTGAAGGTGGGCTTCTGATTAGCAGTTCTTCCTTGCACCTTCACCTCGTTGGTCTTCCAAGTACCCACTTCTGGACACTTTGGCTTGAAAGTCCGGGGACGCTCACCAGAGCGATCTGACCGGCTAGAGGAACTGGTCTGACCGGTCGGACCGGTCTGATCGGTCGGAGACACCGGTCTAACCGGTCGTGCTTGATCAGCAGACCGATTTTCTGGTGGAGAGTTTCCTTGCCCCCCGAGTCTAGGATTTCTGACTATGATCTTCAGAGTATCCTTGCCATCATCAGTATTCTCCTTGATGACTTCCCGGGCGAGGATTTTGTCACTTGTATCCATCGGTATTGGATCACCGATGACAACATTCTTCCCCTTAGCTCTTTTGGCTTGTTCCGGCCGAATGAGCACCTTTGGATTGTTCAATTCTAGCGTATGAACAGGGAAATGAGCTTTGTCAATTAGCATCTCAAAAAGTACCAATCGTCCTTCATTAATGGCCGATTGTACCTGTCGACGGAAAACATTACAATCATTAGTAGCATGAGATGTAGAGTTATGCCACTTACAATATGCATGTCATTTGAGCTCATCGGGAGATGGAATAGCTTGTGACAATCGGATGTTACTGTTTTTAAGTAATTCATCAAAAATCCAATCACATTTAGAAATATCAAAAGTAAATTTCAGCTCCTCTTGCCGATTCTTTTGAATCGGCTTGAGAGACGGAACTGAACCGGGTTTGGCCTTTGATGGCCAAACAAATTCAGCAGCGTATACCTCCTTGCTATCATCGTCCGAACTATCTGAATCATGATCAAGAATATGCGTGTTGGACCGATGAGGCTTGAAGGTATCTTTGGTATTTTTAAGTTTAAACTCTAAACCCATGAATTTGACTTGCAAGAAATTCACGGTATGATATTCAAAGCCCTCGAGTTTCTCTTTCAAATAAGAACGTAAATCATTAAATGCCAAATCCGCCAAATCTTTTTCAGAAATTGTCAAACTAAAACACCGATTTTAATTTCTTTAAATCTTTTAAAATAATCTGAAGAAGATTCATCACGTCCTTGCTTAATCGATGTTAAGTCCAATAATTTCGCTTCGGTCTCCCCGCTAAAGAAGTGATCATGAAACTTATGCTCCAACTGAGCCCAATTGCGAATAGAATTAGGAGCAAGCGAGGAAAACCAAGAGAAAGCCATTCCAGTCAAAGATAAAGAACATAAACGCACACGCAAAGCGTCATTGAAATCGGCTTCTCCCAACTGCAAGACATATTGACTAACGTGTTCCCAAGTCGTACAAGAATCATCACCATTAAATTTAGTAAACACAGGAATACGCCAACCAGCAGAAAAATGGGTAAAATCAAACTCGGCGGGATAAGGTTTTTGATACAAACGCGTAGTACCCATATCCACCCCAAGCTTAATTTTAATCACATTTGCCAGATCTTCTTTGAACTTAAGGAGATTGGTCTGATAGTGCTGGCTGGTATAAAACTCAGAAAAACGTCGTGCATTAGAATTTCCATGCGCCATAGTCTGTGAAGAAGTCGGGATCGGTCCTTGGTTAGGTCCAGATCCTCGTGGCCCTCCCGCTACAGTAGTATTGCGAGATGGTGTATACAGTGACAACTCATTAGTTCGGCTAGGGGCAGCCGAACCTGGAATTGTCTCGAGAGGCATCGGCGATGGTACTGAGTAACCGGTCTGACCGGTCGTACCGGTCTGACAGGTCTGTGGGACTGGTCTGATAGGTGCAGTGTGCACGGTCGACGGTGGTGGGGTTTGTCCTGGAACGAGTTTGGCGGCATACCATAGAGTGGTTCAGATGTGAACTCCAGGGTAGCCGAACTCGGATCTGATGAGTTAGGATCTGACATGGGTTGTTTACCTTTAAGCGCGTCAACATCACTACTCAATTTAATTAAAACGTTACCCGCAGCAGCTTGTGCAGCAATAATCTTTTGATCCATCATGGATGACATTCTATCAAACATATCAGAGGGAGAGAGGCTTACATTGGGGATCTCCTCAATCTTATCCTTGCTAAGCTTGAGAGATGGCAGTACGAACTCCTCCACCCTCTTGACGAGGCCACCACGATCCTTCTTGAAGCCCTTCAAGAATTGTGCCATGACGTGCTCCTCCACAAGAAGGTAGGCCTTGCGCTCCTCTTCGGTGAGATCCTCCATTGTAGCCGTGATGATGTTTTCCTTGTCGATCTCTGAAGAGTCCATCTTCTTCAAGGAGTAGATTAGATCGGTTTTAAAACCAGATTAATCTTTTCCCAGTGGAGTCGTCAAAAAGTGTGTTGACACAGAATCGCGCCAACACACTCGAATGCGCTAGAACGCGCAGGAGATCGTCAAAACGATCTGAACCAGCGATGCCTTGGCGGACCGGTCTGACCAGTTCCGCAGACCGGTCTGACTGGTGTGGAGCAGAGAATCGCAAAGACCTAGAAACGCGAGCTCGGGAGGGACCCCGTCAGAGCTTGCGCGGCTAGGGTTGCTCTGAGGTCGGCAGGCCACTCAGACGAAAGAAGAAAGCAATTTAGGGTTGGAAAAGACTAGGGTTTGAGAGATAAAAAGTAATGCGATATTTTGATTGATTCGATTGGGAATACCTCAATCGGCCTTAGCCTTTATATTTATAGGCCGGGGAAGTCGTACCCCTCTCCAAGTCGGTTTATACAAGAATTTCCAAAATAAAACGAAGCCTACTCAGATTACAACTGGACAGACCGGTCTGACCAGTCGGCCTCTGAACTGACAGAATTGACTGTCAACACTGCTCAACTTGTGTAGCTCTCCAGCCAGCAGCTGCTAGCTAGCTAGCTAGCTAGCTCGCCGATTATCGACCGAAAGATATAGTCGTACGTCGTTGCGTTATATTGATCGAATCGATTTAACTAGCAATATAATGCAGGGCCTCAGTATTAAGCCGTCTACCAAGCTGCAGCTCAGCAGCTTGTTGGTCGCCGTTGCTACTGTCATGCTGGTATTGCTCGCCGGAGTCGCCCACGGCGGCGGCAGGAGGCTCGTCGTCTCCAGCAGCGAGGACGAGCCGTGCAAGAAGATGACGGTGTACTACCACGACATCCTCTACAACGGCAACAACACCGGCAACGCGACGGCGGCGGCGGTGACCAAGCCTTGGCGGCGCTCACGCCGGAGCGGACGAACGGCACCTTCGGCCTGCTGGTGGTGTTCGACAACCTGGTGACGGAGGAGCAGGCGCTGTCGTCGGAGCTGGTGGCGCGCGCGCAGGGCTTCTACTTCTACGACAAGGAGGAGGACAACGCGTGGTTCGCCTTCTCGCTCGTCTTCAACTCCACGGCGTACAGGGGCACCCTCAACCTCATTGGCCCCGACCTCATCGCGGAGAAGACGCGGGACCTCTCCGTCGTCGGCGGCACCGGGGACTTCTTCATGGCGCGGGGCGTCGCCACGCTGCGGACCGACTCCTTTGAGGGCCTCTACTACTTCAGGCTCCAGATGGACATCAAGCTCTACGAGTGCTACGTCTAAGTGGATGCGTGTTTGGATTCTCTGTTCCGCTGCATGTGCCTGGTGGTTGGTGCTGATTTATTGTGAAAGATAAGTACTGCTGGCTGGCTGGTGGCTAGTGTTGATTTGGTATGAAAAAAGCACCGCTGCTGATTGCCAGTAGAACAGACATGTAAAAGTATAAAACTAGTCCATCCCAATAGGAGTAAAAATAAGCATACCATTATTGCATACATCGTAATAAAAAATAAGCATACCACGTACTGTGTGCATAGAAAAAACATAGCATCGTAATTAGGCCGTCTACTGCTTGTCTTCGCCAAATAAAGTACTGTATGTATATGTTTACTTATGTATAAGTACGGATCTTATTACTATATATGTTTACTTATATAAGCCTGCCGCGATATATGCACGGTACTTGTATCTACTCCATGTAATGCTCTTAAAATCTAATAAATCTTCCTTTTATCGAAAGTTTCCGAACCCGACACCGCCGCGTGGTTTGCTGAGTGTCTATCTTTTGAAGAAGTCCGCCCCATGTGTTTTTTTGTGATGGATCCCGAATGTTTCTAACAGAGGTGAGAGGTGGTGGTTCTTAGTTTTGAAATTGTAATATGCATGCATGTCCTCAACTCTTTACGCCCTGGAGACGCGGCTTCGTATCGCTGAAGCTGATAATCCATCACCTAAACCAATCGTGTCCGCCATCAGCGTCTATTGCTATAACAGGACATTTTGATTCAGTCGAAGTTTCGATATTTGCATATAACGGTGGTCCGATCATCATTTCAACTAATACGGAAAGGTTCTACGCATGCAAAAGATGATAGTTATTATGACGCCACCCACATGCATGCAAATTCCAGACTAAAAGCTATAAATATTAAACTAAGCATCCAAATTAATTTGGATTTCATCATTATTTTTACTAGGACAAAATTTTCAAAACAAGACCACACTTACCTATGTCTGCACAATATTTAAAAATATTTATTAATACTAAATAATTATTTCAGCTACGGGAACAATATTTCAACAACAAGAACAAATAATTATTCTTACAAATAAAAAATTTAAACATAACAAATAAATAGCACAAAACATTAAACATCATGAACATTTGATCATGTAGACTAAATAATAGAAAATAAATATCGCGAATAAATGAGTCAACAAGGCCGAACAATTTAATCTACAAAACGAACAAATAAATTATACACCTCGAACAATTATATTGTGAACACAAAACAAAACATTACTATATCTATAAAAAATAATGGATAAATTGAATAATAAAGAGTAACTAAACAATATAAAAAAGGAATGGTAAAAAATCAGAATATGTAATTAAAGAATAAATGAAAAAAATTAGACAAGAAATAGTGGAAAAATATATTTGAAAAATGCATCAATTATTAGTACAATTAGAATAAAAAAGAAAATACATTATAAAATAAGAATAAACAAGAAGAAAAGGAAGTCAGATTATATACTAGTGACGAAATGTTTATTGCAGCATTAGAAATAAGAAGAAAATAAAATAGTAATAAAATTTATAATTAATAAAAATAAGAAGAAGGTAAGGTACAACTTCTTGCATGCATATGGAAGGAAATGAATAAACAATAAAATAAAAAAGATAAGGTACAACCTTTTGCATGCATGTGGATGAAAATAAATAAATCATAAAGAAAATAAAGAAAAGATAATAAGAAAATGAAAAGGAAGAAAGAAAAAGATATTTTCTTATGAACCGAGCTAGCAGTCTAGGTCCAAATATTATTCGGCTAATCCAGCCAGCAGTTGCAAGAAGAAAAGGATAAAATGGGCTAAATAGACTACGCTGCGGACTGACTCCTTTGAGGGCCTCTACGACTTCGATCAGGCTCCAGATGGACATCAAGCTCTACGAGTGCTACGACGTCTAAGACCATACACACACATCGTCGATATACTAACTATATGCGAGATAAATTAAAATGCACGATTGTTTTAGCCAAGTTCTTGAGTACATGTCTTGCGTGTTGTGATGTTGTGTTAAATTGGCATCTTGTTGTATACCTGTGGGAGTTCGGGTTGTGTGTACCCATACGGTGTTGTAAGACGACATGGATGTGCCTGCATTATTCATTCAACATAAAGAGTGTGTTCTATGAGTTCGTCGAGCTAGTAAATGCTACTCCCTCTATGCATCTTTGCAAAGCATAGTTTTATGCCCAATGCAAGTTGACACTTTGACTGATGATTAGTCAAATAATATGTGATTTATGCATGTGAAATGAAATTGCTATGAGCCGCTGAGCTTCTATCGCTGCAATTGATCTGATGCCCAGGTTGCTGTGACATGATGAGCTTCTAACAGGAGATGCCATGTCCTGGTGTTGCAGGCAAAAGACATTCCCCTCGGAGACCAGGATTACTAGCTCGCCCTGCTGACTTCTCCTCCGACTGCACAGTGCACACTGGGCACCCTAACCAACTGCTTCCTGCCCGGTGACTCCATCACAGCCAGCAAGGTTGAATAAGGCACGCACAACGGATCGGAGTCCATCGGCACTGATGCAGAAGAGCGTATGCCCATCAGGCCATCACGCCATTCCCCGGACCCGTCCCTGAGCTTGGGCTTCTCTCTCGCTGTGCCCGTCGGCACTGATGCAATTCAGCGGTCTGTTAGTCAGTCACGCGTCGGCCTCTCCGGCACGACTGGAGCTTCCGGATCAGGAGACGCGTCCAAGGAAAGGGACGCTCCTGCTTCGGAGTCCGGAGCGCGTGGGCGTTGCGTTTCGCCGCCGTGGCGCGCGGCGATCCGCGGTCTGCCGGCCGGCCGTGCGATGGTGGGCAGCGCCCGGGCGCCCGGCAGGCAGTTGTTACACACGCGTCTTCCGCACGGAGGAGAAAACCGCGTTCCCGACCCGCGCTTCGCGCTCCCACGGCTGGCGGACAGCGGAAGGAGCGGCGGTGACCATGGCGACGAGGTGGTCGGTGGTCTGTTCTGGTCGACCAGGAGTGGACGGTATTTCATTTACCGTCCACCCCTGGGGTCTCAGGAGCCGTCGGATCAGAAACAAGCGGCCAGATCCGAGTGGAGGATGGCGAGCTGGTACGTCATGTGGGCTTTGAAGGCCCACCAACAAGCAGCCCAGTGAAATTGGGCCAAGAAGAACGAAGGGGCTCCCAGCCTGAAATTGCATTGACACCGCTCTGAAACTCTGACGACGGACAGCTCGCCGGAGTTCTTCCTCCCCGTCGCCGTCATCCACATCCTGGTCAGCTCCCCCGCGACCGATGAGGTGCTCTCCATGCTCTGCGGAGTGCGGATGCATGATTACAACTCGCTTCACTGTTGTGTGTTCTTAGCCGCCCGCCTGCCCAGCCGCGGCGCCTAGCTCTGCGTTCGTGTACACGCTGCTGCTTTCCGGATCAAAGGCCGATGAAATTGTATGTTTGCATCTGTGCTTAGCATAAGAGAATCTATAATGTGGGCAGGTGGCTGGTGATGCATCCCACGCCATGGAATTGAAGATTCTGTGCGCGCGCTCTACTCTACTCTCTCAGTCTCACTGCAAGCTGTTGCTCCGTAGTGCAGCTGTTTCCGTCCTGATCATTTTGTTCGCCTACAAGAGATTAGAACCTTGTTCTCTGTAGAAGATGCTTCTCCAATTTACCAGGGAATGGAATTGACGCCTGACGATTCCAGTGACCACGTTGACCAATGGGTATTTTTTTTTCAAACAAATTTGCAGGCGCAGGCCGCAGGGCAATGGGTACCAGTGCTCGCATATCCGCCATGGCTGGAGCTGCAGGAGCAGGAGATACATCCTAGGGAAGGGAGGCTTTCAGCATAGGAGTCCGAAGCGCGTGACCGGCGCCGTGGCTCAAGCCGACGTGCGGCGTGTTGATCCGCAGGGCGGCCGGCGTCCGTGAGATGGCGCCCGGTGCCCGGCAAGTAGCCATTCCAGGAGCGTCTTCCGCACGAGTACTGCTCCACGCTCCCATGGCCGGCGGACGGAGGCGGGGGCGACGGTGACCAGGGCGCGGGGGCGGTTGGCGTCTCGTCCCCCGATCTGGGGTGGACGGTATTTCATTTACCGTCCACCCCTCGGGTCACGGGAGCCATCGGATCGACAACGAACGGCTAGATCCGAGCGAGGAGGGAGAATCTGGTGCTTAGTATGGGCTTCAAAAGCCCATGAAGCAACTCAATGATCACTGTGGGCCGTGGCTTGTGATGGGCTAAGCGAAGCACCCGCGAGGGACGGGGCCTCCCGCGACGACTCCAACAGCGGCGCTGGAACGGCTGGCGGCGGCTCGCCGCCCACCGGCCTCCATTGCCGGCCTCGACGACATCGGCTGCAGGGTGTGATGGGGCCTCGCGCCATGCCCACGATCAGCGACGACTCCCGAAACAGAACGAGACAGCACAGAGTCCAGCGGCGCAGATTAAAGGACCTCCCCTGTCCCCTGTAAGCTTTAACCATGTACGGCAAGAGAAGATTAACCATATTTCATGTGTGCTGCGCAGTTGAATCTGTTCTGCCATATGCCCCTGCACTCCATAAGAATCATAGTTCACGGCAATGGCATTTGAAGATACAAAGGGTGCGTAATCTTGGGATATTAGGAAGGCAGTGATCATGGGTAGGGAACCCGTACAGGCGAACCTCACGGTGTGGCTTACCGATTGGTGGCTGCCGATTCAATTGGGGGCGGAGAGAACGCCCTTATCGGTGGCTGCCTTGCGGGCTGGGTGGCTGCCTTGCTGGCTGGCTGGCTGCCGATCCAAATGAAGGAACGCTGTAGAAGATACTAGAGAACACGGCACCGATGCCCAACGAACTCGTTGCTGACGGGGGAAGCTAGCTCTGTCGGGAATTTTTTTCCACGCAGCTCGATCAGCTGTCAGTCAATCAATTCAGTGCACGCGCCGGCTTCGCCGCCATAGCTTTACCTGGCGGAGCAGGAGACATATCCGAAGAAATAGAAGCACTTTTGCTTCGGAGAGCGCGCGCTGCGTGGCCCTGGCGTTGATGTGCGGGACGGCGGCGACAGGGAGCTGTTCTATTGGCAGCGGCATCACGAACCATCTGCGCTGCGGAGTATCCGCGTCCTCGGACCCGCGGCGAGCTTCGACGGCCGGTGATCGATGGCGGTGACCGCTGCGAGGGGGCAGGTCAGTGGCTTGATCCCCGACCAGGGGTGGACGGTATTTCATTTACCGTCCACCCTTGGGGGTCGTGCCTGCCGTCGGATGGGAAACTAACGGAGGGATTCGAGCGGAGGAGGTCCGGCTGATGCGTCGCATGGGCTTGAAAGCCCAAGTAGCAGCCCATTGGTCAACGTAGGCCGTGTCTCGTGAGTCGTGAGTCCAGTGATGCTGATGCGCGCGGGCTGGCCATTGTTGTCACCTCGCTAGAGGCCTCTCCTCCACCGTCGGTGGCCTCGACGACGACGGCGATCGAGGGCCTCGCGCCCTGTCCACCATCTGAATTGAAACTGCTCAGTTGAGTGAGATATTCAGGTGACTGAGAGGTCCTTGCCGGATCTGTTGAGTGAGATATTCAGGTGACTGAGAGGTCTCCCTGTTTTTTTAATCACAAATCTTAATGGAGGTGCAGAGATCAAACTGAATGGATAACGAGTTTGCAGGTGCAAATGTAGGCAAGGACGAGGGGCCATCAGAACCTCTAGATAGATAATGTGTTGAAATCTTTATCTTGGAATTTGGGAACTTTTTCGAAATTGGATATCGTCAGCTTGTATGAAATTGGATATCCTGTGTTTGTTTTTGCTAAGGTACGTCTCTCCTGAGCAGATTATCTTGGTCGGTAGACATCGGTTCGTTTTTCTGAAAATTGTGTTGGGATTTTGCATATGTTAATCTTGACTTGGTCTCCCTCTTCGGCTGACTGATATGCATGCGCACAAAAATTGGGTCTTGTTGCGACGCGCCGACGCATCCAAATCGGCATCCACCATCGGACAGACATTGGCGTGACCATGATCGCCATAGCCGCCGTCCTTGGGAACGAGCCCCGACAGCCTCCGACCCTCCTGTATTCAAACAGGACTGCGATTTCTGCATCTCCTGTTGTTGCAGGCAAAAGACATGCACCTCGAAGAGACGGAGACCATTTGTGCTGGATCAGCTCGCCCTGCTGACTTCTTTTTCTGACTGGCGACTGCACATGCACTGGGCACCCTATCCATGCCAGCTGCTTCCACAGCCCGGTGACTCCATCCATCGCAGCCAGCAAGGTTGAAGAAGGTACAGCGGAGCCCGTCGGCACGTACTGATGCAGAAGAGCGTATGCCCATCACGCCGTTCCCCGGACCAGTCCCTGAGCAGCTTCGGCTTCTCTCGTTATGCCCGTCGTCGGCACTGATGCCAATATGCCATTCAGCGGTCAGTTAGTCAGTCACTCATGCGTCGGCCTCTCCGCCACGGCTGGAGCTTACCGATCAGGACACGCGTCGCGTCCGAGGAAAGAGAAGCTCCTGCTTCGGAGTCCGGAGCGCGTGCCGCGGGGCCGATGCGCTTCGCCGCCGTGACGCGGCGATCCGCGAGCCCCCGCCGTGCGATGATGGGCAGCGCCCCGGCCCCCGGCGCCCTGAAGGCAGCCGTTTCAAGCGGCGACTTCCGCGCGGAGGAGCAAACTGCGGCCTCGGACCTGCTCCTTGCTCCCACAGCCCCACGGACCGCGTCGAGACGTCGAGGGGCGGGGCGGACGGCCTGGTCCATTGGTCAACGCGGGCTGTGGCACGTGAGCCCAGTGATGTGCGCGGGCTGGCCATTGTTGTCACCTCGCTAGAGGCCTCTCCTCCACCGTCGTCGGCCTCGGCGGCGCGATCGGGCCTCGCGCCCAGTCCACCATCCGAATTGAAACTGCTTCAACGGCGTTCCTCTCCTCTAGACCTGGGAAACGTCGGGTCGGGTCGGGTCGGGTTCGGGTCGGGTCAAGGTCGGGTCACGGGTCGCATAGGACGGCCCGCGCTCGACCCGTACCTATCACCGGGTCGGGTCGGGTTGGCCCGTGCACCCTGCGCAGACGTGTCGGGTCGGGTTTTTTTCGGGTTGGGTCGGGTTTTTTGTCTTTGGGTTAGGTCGGGTTTTGGGTCAAAAATCACGGCCCGTGCCCGGCCCGTTGATTGTTGCGGGTCAAAAAATACGGCCCGCGCCCACCCACCACGTAACTCGGGTCGGGTCGGGTCGAGTTTTTTCGGGCGGGTTGGGTCGGGTTGTTCGGGTCGGGTGACCCATGCCCAGGTCATACTCTCCCCGTCCTTTCTGAATTGGAACTACGGCGAACAGCTCGCCCGGGCTCGTCCTCTCCATCGCCGGCCTCGACATGCATCCTGGTCATCAGCTACCGTGCCGCAGAACCGATGCTCAGCCGTCAGCCTGCATGCCACCCCATTCATTGAAGGGCCCTTGGCGATCCAGTGCATTCTGCTGTTTAACGGGACAAATCTCTGAGACTCTGACGCTAGCTGCTGCTGTTCCGCGTCCAATGCAGCATGCATCCACAACGCCTGACGAATTTTCATCCCTGGTCTCTCGCGGCGATTATCCAGATTCCAGAGATTGTACTCCAACTAAGAATCGACGATGACGACCAACTGAATTGTACTGTACGAAGTGTCGAAGCCCCAGGATTCACCTGCATATTATTATTATTATTCTCGAGGAAAATCTGCGCCTGTTTCCTTGCGTAAATTTGTCAAATTATCCTCAAATTTACAGGCCTGTTTTGGATAGTATATATGAGATCCGTTTTCTTGATCCCATGGCAACATCATCCTAGGTTATTATGATCCAAACCAAACGTTTCCAAACACTCTCATCAGTGGCCAATGCATAAGTGAAGTATATGCAGCTGCCTCTGCCATCGAGACTGCCGGAGGGACAAGGGCCAGGTTGTCGCCTCGCCGGCGGACTCCACCGTCCGCGGCCTCGACGACCACAGCGGCGCGATCAGGATCCGAACTGAAACTTCTTCAGCAGGGTTCCTCTCCACGATCGAGAGGCCGCTGCACCTCTCCGTTCGTGTACATGCTGCTGTTTAACTAGGACAAATTAAATCTCTGAGCCTCTGATGCTAGACGCTAGCTAGTTGCTACTATTCCGCGTCCAATGCGTGCACCGACGCCTGACGACGCGGCGAGAGCGACGGCGGCGATTGCGGCCGCAGCCGACGCTGCTGAGCAGTTCGGTGTCCGTCAGCGGCACCTTCTTCGGCGAGATAGTGGTGTTCAAGTTGAACGACGCGGTAGCAGTCGGCGCCGGTGGCGCGCACCGATGGGTTCCACTTCCACGACAGGAAGGAGTCGGCCTTCTCCCTCGTGTTCAACGCCACGGCGCCCATGGGCACGCTGTCAACCTCATGGGCGCCGACTGACATCATCGTCGGTGAGGCGCGGGACATCTACGTCGACGATGGCACCGGCGACTTCTTCATGGCGCGCTTTCAGGCTGCAGTCAGCAGCTCGCCCTGCTGAGTGCTGATTTCTCTTCCGACTGCACGTACAGTGCACACTGGGCACCCTAACCAACTGCTTCCAGCCCGGCGACTCCATCGCAGCCAGCAAGGTTGAAGAAGGCAAAACGGATCGGAGCCCGTCGGCACTGATGCTGTGATGCAGAAGAGCGTATGTCCATCACGCCGTTCCCCGGACCCGTCCCTGAGCTTCGGCTTCTCTCGCAGTCTCGCTATGCCCGTCGTCGGCAGATGCCATTCAGCGTTCAGTTAGTCAGTCATGCCTGCGTCGGCTTCTGATCTCCGCCACACCTGGAAATAGACGCGTCCGAGGAAAGAGGCGCCCTGCTTCGGAGTCCGGAGCGCGTGCCGCGTGGCCGTGGCGCGGCGATCCGCGGGCCGCCGCCGTACTATGATGGGCAGCACCAGGGCGCCCTCCCCTGCAGGCAGCCGTTCCCGGCAGCGTCTTCCGCGCGGAGGAGAAAACTGCGGCCTCGGGCCCGCTCCGTGCTCCCACGGCCGGCGGACAGCGAGGGACGAGGGAGCGGCGGTGACCACGTCGAGCCGTCGAGGGGCAGGGCGGACGGTCTGGTCTGGTCCCCCGACCAGGGGTGGACGGTATTTCATTTACCGTCCACCCCTGGGGTCATGGGAGCCCTTGGATCCGCTACGAGCGGTAGGATCTGAGCGGGTTAGCAGGTGCTTCGTGTGGGCTTGAAAAGCCCAAAAAGCGGTCCAGTGACTACCGTGGGCCGCGACGGATGGGCCCATTGAAGCCCCGCGCTCGCGCCCTGTCCACGACCTGCGACGATCCCCGAAAGGCCGAAACTGAATGAGAATGAGCAGAGTACGTCCAACGGCGCGGATTACAGACAGAACCTCCCCTGTCCCCTGTAAGCTTTAACCATGCTTGGCATCGCAAGAGTTTCAGGTGTGCTGCAGTTGAATCTGTTCTTCCATGCCCCTGGACTCCGTAAGCAATTACAGTTCACGGCAATGCCATTCGAAGATACGAGGGATGCATTATCTTGGGACCAAGGACGGCAGTGGTCATGGGGAACTCGTGGAGACGAACCTCACGATTTTTCTCACTGATTGGTGGCTGCCGATCCAATTGGAGGCGGTGAGAACGCGTCTCTCTGAACCTCTGATCGCTGCCTATCCAAATGGAGGAGCGCTGTAGAAGATACCGGAGAAGAACGCATCGATGTCCAACGACCTCGGTGTTGACGGGGATGCTAGCTCTGTCTGGAATTCAATATCCGCTAAACGCCCGTCTTGTTCACGCAGGACGCAGGACGCCCACGGCTGGAGCTGCCGGAGCAAGAGACGTGCCGTTGCGCTTCCCCGCCATGGCGCAGGCGGCGGACCGATGTACAGCGTGTTGATCTGCGGGACGACGGAGAGAGAGGCGGCGCCAAACAGCACTTCCATGCGCGTTTGCCGCACGAACCGTCCGCGCGGCGGCGGAGCAAATGCTTCCTCGGACCACGGCCAGCGAAGGGCGGCGGGAGGAGCGGTGACCGCGGCGAGGGGACGGTCGGTGTCTCGCTCCCCGACCTGGCGGGGTGGACGGTATTTCATTTACCGTCCACCCCTGGGGTCGTCCCAGCCGTCGGATCGGCAACGAGCGGCAGGATCCGAGCGAAGGAGGTCGGGCTGGTGCGTCGCATGGGCTTGAAAGCCCAAGTATAGCAGCCCAGTGAGGTGGGCGCGTTGGCGATTGGCGGACGTGGCGCTGCTGGACTGCCGGTGGACAATTGTCGGGTCGCCAGGATGTCGCCTCGCTATTGGGGCCTCGACCTCGAGCCCTGTCCATGATCCGGCTGCGCCCCTCCGAGGGTCTCTACTTCAACGACAGGAAGGAATCGCCCCCGGCCAGCGCGTGGTCCGCCTTCTCCCTCGTGTAGTCGTGTTCAACTCCACGGCGCACAGGGGCACGCACGCTCAACCTCGTGGGCGCCCCGCCGACATATATCATCGCCGAGAGGACGCGCGGGACATCTCCGTCGTGGGTTGCACCGGCAACTTCTTCATGGCGCGCGGCGTCGCTATAGTTGGCCAACTGGGCCGAGCCCGACGGACTGGCACGGGCCCGGCCCAAAAAAGCACGGCCCGAATCCGGTCCGGCCCGTGACCGACCGGGCCAGTGCCGTGCCCGTGCCAGGCCTCGGGCCGTGCCTGGGCCGCAATCTCGGCCCGCGGCACTAGCACGGGCACGGCCCGGTTAAAGGCCTAGCACGAAAAAAGCCCGTTTAACAGCCTCAGCCCATGTAAATTTGGAAACTCAAACCCTAATCTATTCATCTCCCTCACGCGCAGCCGCCTGCTGCTCCTCTCGGCGCCCGTGGCCGCCGCCTACGTCGTCGCCCGCGGCCGCCGCCTACGTCGTCGCCCGCGGCCGCCGCCTACGTCGTCGCCCGCGGCCGCCGCCCGCGCCGTCGTCGCCCGCGGCCGCCGCCCGCGCCGTTGTCCCCCGCGCCGTCGCCGCCGATGCGTGTCCGCCGTCCCCGTCGCCACCCCGGCCGCCGCCGCGCGTCTGCCGTCGTCGCCCCCGGCCGCCGCTCCGGGCCCGTCGTCGCCAGTGGCCGCCGCCCGCGCCGTCGCCGCCGATGCGTGTCCGCCGTCCCCGTCGCCACCCCGGCCGCCGCCGCGCGTCCGCCGTCGTCGCCCCCGGCCGCCGCCGCCGCCCCTCCGGCCGCCGCTCCGGGCCCGTCGTGCTGTCGTGCCCAAGGGCACGGCACGGCACACCGACGCCGGCGTCGGGCCGTGCCTGGGCCGGGATGCCGGCACGGCGGCACTACGCGGCACGGCACGGCAGCGCCGCCGTGCCCCGCCGGACCGTGCCTCGCCGTGCCGTGCTCCGGCGTGCCCGGGCCCGTGCCGTGCCGTGCGGCCCGGTTGGCCATCTATAGGCGTCGCCACTCGCTGCGCACCGACAGCTTCGACGAGACGAGGGCCACGCCCACACTACTTTTCAGAGTTCAGGCTGCAGATGGACATCAAGCTCCACGAGTGCTACCTAGCTCTAATTAAGCCCATGCTTTTGGTAAAATGAAGAGATACTTGGCGTCTTACACTATTGTTGCCAATTCCTTGTTTTGGGATGGGTTAATACTATTTCATACTTGTACCCATGAGCATCTGACATCCATGGTTGTAGTCCTGTGTATTGTGCGTGTGAACACGCATGCCTACCCATAAGTCCTCGCTAGAAGGCCAGTGTTTTGGGATGGGTTAATGAATGGTCAAGCCGTCGAAGTTGCGTATTTACGAGTCTTGTTCAAAGTGACATATTCTTGAACATGTGTAATATCGAGCTCGAACTGATTGCTTGAATACTTCATGGGTGGTTCAACTTTAAGTTTGATAACTAAAGAAAAGTGCCAATACAGATGTTTGTGGATGAAGGGGGGGGGGGGGGGGGGGGGGAGGCAACTGCAACAAAATGAACAGGTGCTGTGGTGTCTCAAGAACTTGACACATTAAACATTCAAAATTACAATTATGCCAACATTATCAACTATTGTTGGTAACAGAGAAGAACATAGGCGCTCGACAATCTAAGATCACAATGGGCATGCAATGCACAAATATCTTTGCAATCCGTTCAAACAGAGTTGTACGCCTATTCCCCATGGGTATTGGTGGAAAGGTTTCTCCGAGTATCAGTGTAAGAAAATTGATCTTGCCACTATCTGGTAGAATCGTTTACCCCCTTCTAAAACTTCTTCTATGTCAGATGTTAACCCATCTCTCAGATGATCTGGAACTGTTGCATGCCGAGGAATTCAAACTTTTTTATCCATCATTTGCTGCTCCCAGAGATAATTTATGGTTCATTGCTTACTACAATCCAGGACCTCGTCGATAGTCTTGTTGACCATGCTGTCTCCAGCCTAACATGCATTTGAACACCAGTCTCATGAATACTTCCTAGACAGTAAAGCATATTGGAATCAATGAGAAGAAAACAAGCTGACCTTTACTCCAATGGCAAGTGTTGTTCTGATATTCACCACATGACCCAACCTCACTGAGCCTCCTTTGTTGTCCTTGATGCAGAGTACGGGAACCTGCCTTGTAGATGCCAGGGTTGGTATATGTTTTGTTAACCACTTGGGATTGCAATCGGCTGCAACAAGGACAGCCTGCATTGTTGTATTATAAAATGAGACATATTTGTCAGCTTCAGAGTTCCTCATTTAAATTGTTGTCAAAGATGTATGTAACACTTGAAAGTTGAAATTGTCCATCTTTGTACTTGACTGAACAAGTTCACCAATATCCTTGACTCATTTAATTGTTGCCCACAGAGTGAAAGAGAATAAGCTAATGATGTAGAAATAAAACAGTACAGTACAGATGAAAATGTGTGAAGACGTCATATATTTGATGTGATAATTTATTATTAAGGCTTAACATCACAGTATGCAACAAAAAAAGTTCAAAGTGGCCAAAGTCCAGGAAAATTTCCTAGGGAAGCAGAAAGGCACTGATGTCTTTGTCTTCACTAAAAGAAAAGAGCAAAAAACAATGGAATTAGACACAAATATTCTGCAATTTCACATCTTTTTGCACCTAATATATAAGCATAAGAAATTAAGAGGCTCCAATTTCATAGGTGGGTTTCTTATGAAGGCAAACTAGGAAATAAAACTAACCTGCAGTGGCACCAAAGGAGCTCTACGCCGACCTGAGACAGTTTGTGCTTCAGTAGAACTATGAGTAGAATTAGTGGCAGTAGCCGGAGGCATTCGCTCAAGAACCCTTGTCACGTCATTGACCCCGATAGCAAATTGTTTCTGCAGCAGCAAAATGGCATAAATGCAAAAGGAAAAAAAAAAACAGAATCTACTGAGCTTGCTCAGGAGACAAGAGAACAGAACAGACTGCCATTAACAATGGCAAAATGTAGTGAAGCCAAGTAAGGATAACAATACCTTCATCCATATCTTTTCTGGTAAACCTCCCCTAGAAACCTTTGCAACCTCCACACTCCTAGAGAAGAATACCTTTTAGGCCTTTCTGAATGTAACTAATGAAGCAGCAGGGAAGGGGTGAAAACAAGTGTTACCTGACAAGTTTCGACAATAGGTCATCAAGAGCGTCTCCTGCAATGTAATCTGAAGTTAGTCTGCATAACGAAAGTGCACAAGTGAATTAGCACCGTGAGAATCAGATGAAAGCATCACAGATCATAACCAAGAGAAAAGTTAATAATATTATAATAAGACAAAGCGTGTACACTTCTTCAGCATCTCTCAACGATTTGGCTGGTTTCAGGGACTTCCTCTTCTTGCTCATCGGCACCAAACAGACTGCTAATAGCCCAATACCCAGAAGAGCGGAACGCTAGCGCTACTGCAAATGACAGAACAGGAACGCTTAAGAAAATGAACACTGAAAAAATTGAGACTTGCAACATCGGAGTGCAATCAATGGCGGACCAAGGATTTGAAACTAGGATAGGCCTGTCAAAAAAATTCAAAGCACAATCCAGTATAATCTAATAGCACTTAATAACAATACGGTCACCAAATTTACAATAACATAATTAAAAAGGTCCTATAATACGTTCAAATCAACAAATTAGTTCAGAACACGAATATTACAATTAATTAATCACTTAATAGAGAGCTAAACTTCATGACAACACACAACAACAATACAAATGGATGCACCAACTATTCAATTAATCACTTAATGTTTGAATTCAGAAGTGAAATTGAGATGGAATCATGAAACAGAATGCGAGAAAGAAGTACACAGTAGGGAATTACAATCGACCAATGGCTGCTGCCTGCTGCGGCAGTTGCCCGTGGCCCCTGCCGCTCGGGGTGGCCGGGCGAAGGGCCACGGGTGTAGGCCGATGCGGGGCTGCGGGATGCTGACGGAGCAGGCCGCGGAGGTGGTGTCAGGGCGCAGCCGCACGGGGCGCCGTCAGCCAGCGGGAAGCGCGAGCCCGCCCAGAGGCCAGAGAAGGCCAGCACCAGTAGGAGCCGCAGGAGTCGAAGGGGGCGGGCGGAGGCGCGCTCGGGCGGCGGCCGGCGGCAACGCGGCGCGGCCGCACGCGAGGGCGCAGGGTTGGTCTCGTGGGGGAACTGGCGGCGTGCCGCGTGCTCGAGTCCCCTCGAGCCGGCAGCGTCGAGGTCACTGCCCGATGTATTTGGTCGGCGGAAATCAGCAAGACTCTCGTGTTGCCTAGGATTTCATTTTATGGGCCAAGATTTGGGAGGCCCTTTATCCATTAAAAATTAGGCCCATCATACGCCTTCATCAGAATCTGTCAATCCTATATATTTTTTGAAAAAAAATATTTCCCCACCTATCATTATTTAAGATTTGTACAATCATCTATAATTATTAGATCTAACCAGTCAAACTTTAACCCTTCCTTGCCTCCTCTTCCGTGCACCGACCGCCACCAAGGGCCGCGTCGCCACCCTGGCCGTCATCCCCTCCGCGCGCGCGCCGCCCCCCGCCCCCTGCTGGCGGCACCTGGACCCTCTGCTGCCACCGCCTTCTGCGAACCACTGCCTGTGCACGCGCCACGCTCTGCCGCTGCCTTGTGCTGCTGCAGCCGCCCGCTGCCGGAGAAGAAAGTGATAAAAGTGTTGAGTTTTAATATTTTCAAAATACTAGTTCATCATTTTCAAAATACTAGTTTAATATTTTCAAAATGCTTGTTCAATGTCAACCGGACCTTAGAAGCTTTATAGATAATTTGTTTAACTATCTTTCACAAGATGTATAGGAACCCATGAGCATCCATTCTCTCAACAGCAAAATAACGCCAGCCCATCTATGGCTCTGGTATCATCTGACAAACCTCGGTATATGTGCCCTCATTCAGCTGCTTGCGTTAAACCTCGAGACTTTCGAATCCGGACCGTAAAATCCAGAGACATGCATAGCAAAGACACTGGATTTGAATCAACGGGCAGCGTAACTGACAACTGGGTCGGGATATGATCTCCCATTACAAATCCAAATTAGTAAGGATTTTACAACCAACCATAAGCCAAAGTACAACAACGCTACTACCATCAACCGATCCAGCTGGAGCAAGCTTCGATCTGGTCGAAGTTCAGACAAAACATACAAACAATGCCATGTGGTTGGCTGGGCTGATCCTCAGTGGAGGTGCTGCACCTTGATCAGAAGCTGCCACTATTAAGTCAGAAGTCAGAACCGGGGGTGCTTAGTGCTGGGCTGATCCTCAGTGGAGGTGCTGCACCGCTTCAGGAAGCCGTCGAGCGTCTTCTGCTGCTTGGATGGGCTTGGTCTGCTGTCGATCTGGGAAACGTCCAGTGTCTTCTCCTGCCCGTCCAGCATCTGAAGAACATAACAAAAGAATAGGGTTGTTGATTTCTCGACCAGACTTGTGTGGGTCGCTGAGTCCGTCGTGGAAAAAATGATTTAGTAGTAGCGAGACAGTACCTGCCCCAGATTTTCAAGTTTGCCTTGAACAGCGCCCCTAGGAAGCAAAACCAGGGTGAACAAGACCAATGAGTAAACGGAATAAATTACAACATGATATAGGTAATCAAAGACCAGGACATACCAGATAAAGTCATCGATCGTGCCATGCGAGAGAAGGTAATATACATTTACTGATGAAACCTGGAATTGTAAAGAAAATAATGGAGCTACTGTTAAAGGTGGAACATCAAATTATCAACTGAAGGTATATAAATATTCAAAGAATACTTGAACATTTATATCACGGAAAACATTGTGGTCTCATCAAATCAATAAATCATAAACTTTCACATAAAAAATGGGACTCTGCTGGTCACAAAATAATGAGTGTCTCATGCTCACCTGGCCGATCCGGTGGGCACGATCTTCAGCTTGAATAATGTCGCCAGGAGTCCATGATAACTCAGCAAAGATTACTGTACTCGCTGCTGTCAAAGTTAACCCGTAGCCTCCAGATTTGATGGACAACTACAGCATTACAATCTCATTAGGCTTTACGCGATAATACTACACTAGATTTGATAAAGGAAAAAGTCCATTTTAACTATCCAACTATCACCTGAGTTTGATTTTGACCATCAAATTCCAAAGCCGGATATCATTGACCATGGAAGTGTGTAAACCGTGTACCAATGGCCACAGCACCCATTTAAAGGCGGTTTTGACTCGTTTTCGGTGGTTTTGACTGCCAGCGTGGATCCAATGGCCACCTCAACTACTGACTCTTGCGTCCAAGCGCCGCCACGCGCACACCACGCCGCTGCACGCGGCGGCCGCGCTGCTGTCCGGCCCGGCGCCGCTGCTCTGCTTCTCTCTACTCTCCCTCTTCTCTCCTCCCTCACTTCTCTACTCCCCCACCATACCCGCTCTGCTCTGCTCTACCGCATCGCTTCTCCAATCACCCGCCCTCCCCTCCTTCCTTGCATGACGCTGCCGCCTCTCGCTCACTCGATTCCCTGGTCCCCGTGCAGCGGCGCGGCAAACGAACCGCTACCATTTTTCTATCCGATCTCGTGCCCCCGCCCGCTTTACAGCCATGCCGCGCGGCCGCCTATAATTCCCGCTGAAGAAGCACCTAAATCCTGCTACTTTACAGCGACCGGCCGGGACCGATCGAAGAAGAAGCGGAAGAAAGGAACAGTGGGCGGGGGCCGGACGGATGGAGGCGTGCTGCTGCTCGTCCTCGTCGGCACCCATCCTCGCCGCCGCGCCGCCGCTTCTCCGCGCCGGCGTGGGCGGCGGGCGGGAGGGTGCCGCCGCCCCTGGCCGTGCCCGCGGCGCCGCGGCGGGGGCAGCGGCGGTGGCACCGTGGCGCGGGCGCTGTCAGGGTGGTGTTCGAGTGGTTCACGGAGCGGGCGGTCGAGGCAGTGGTCCTCTTGCAGCAGGAGGCGCGCGGGATGGGGGACGAGGCCGTCGCGCCGCACCACCTGCTGCTGGGCCTCGTCGCCGAGGACCGCTCCCCCGCGAGGTTCCTCGGGTCGGGACCCCGCGCCGACCGCCGCAGGGCGCACTGGGCAAGCCCGGGCCCGTGCATCCCGCCGCGGGGCGTGCAGATAGAGGCAACGGTAGTGTTTCGACCAAACTACTGATGGAATTGACGAACTAGCGAGCGCATGAGCTTCACAGGATCATGCCTAGCTCACATGCGCTATCGTACAGAGCGGAAAGGGAAGTAGCGCGCCTATGCGTACCACCGGCGCATCGGCAGCGGCAGCGTGGCCGAGCTCCGCCTCTCCACCAAATTCGATGCAATGGTGAGCTCCTTGTTCGATTCCTTCAGTCAACTCCTTCCTCAACCTCTCGCAATGCCCTGACTGCGACATTCTTCTTCTTCTTGCCCTCGTCTTCCGAGAGTGCGGCGAGGATGCCAAGTCCTTTCGCGGGCGAGGCAGAGGTGCTGGAGGACCAGAGCACGTCGAGCTCGAGCAGATCGCCGTCGGCACAGCGGGCGGCGGGAGGCTGCTGGGGGAGGCGGAGCGGGGGCGGTGGGCGAAGCGGCCAGTCCGGCGACGGGCGCGGTGGACGGCCAAAGGTGTTCAGAGGAGGGGCGGCGAGATTGAGAGAGGGAAGAGAGAGAGGAGGGTGAGAGAAGAGAGAAAGTTCTGACATGTGGCCCCACCGCCACATGTCGTCCATGTCAGCGAAACCACACACCAAAACCACTCGATGGTCAATTATGAACGGTTTTGATAGTTGAGTGGTCACAAATACCCGGTTTTTGAGTTAGATGGCTAAAACTAAACTCGGGTGATAGTTGGATGGCCAGAAATGGACTTTTTCCTTTGATAAAACCTGCCCACAGAGTTTGAACATCACAATACCATGTCACAATTTTGATTGTTAATTACATATTTGAAAACAAACTAGACCAGCCTAAGAGGAACTAAGTGGCTTAGAAATTATGCACTCAAATCGCTTAGGCAAGAACTCATACTTGGGTAGTCGCATCACAGTTAACTTCACATGTTTTCAAATCATTCAGGAGAACACTTCGTTATCTAAGGAGTAAGGAGTCAAATTTCCTATCAATGTGAAAAAGTCATGGCAAGTTCCCTCTTAGTTCAACCTTTCTGCAAGGGTCAAAGAAAGGTTATACTCGAAAACAGTTTTAGGCAACTATGCAAAAGCCGAGATCATTGAGTAGGGACTTGAGCAAATTTCAAAAATCAAAATACCAAGACTAATTTCTGGAACTTGATATTTGCATGTACCAGTTATTGTATTCAATACATGTTAATAGTGATCAGCTTTGATACCAATTTGTTATGGATTGACTAGATCAGGAAGACTGGAACGCTTGGCCGGGCAGGAAACCCGGCCAGATCGCCGAAGAACAGGCTGCCTAAGGCTGGTTCTATTCTTCTTCGAAACTCTAACCCTAGGACTTAGGGCACCTTTATAGACTAGGCGCCCTGGCTAAACCCTAATCACCCACGGGGGTACTGTTCACGCCTCCCTTTTGGGCTCTACACTCAGCCCATACAGGCCCAGCCGCGGTTTTTTCTTTTTTATATTTAAAAAAATTAAAATTTCAAAAATATATGTCGGTTTTGGAAAATTTCAAAAATATACCCCGGTCGCCCTATGGGGGGGCGACAGGGCTCAAATGTAATTTTTTTTCTTCAAATTTACAGCGAAGTCCTTGGAGAAAAAAAAGAGGGGGACCTGTCGCCCACCCCAGGGGCGACAGGCCAGTGGGCCCGCCAGGGGGGCCGGTCGCCCCTCCTGCGGGCGACAGGGGGGTCCTGTCGCCCCCACCCCCCACGGGCGACCGGGTCAGGCCGCCTATATAATGCCTCCCCCTCATTCCCTCCTCTCATTTGACCTCAAAAAATCCAAAAAAATCCAGAAAAAAGAGAGGGGTGAGAAGAAGGGAAGCAGCGAAGCTCTGCCGAATTCCTCACTTGTGATCTACCGATAACTTTCGTATAAATTCGTTGATATTGTATAACAATTTAATTTAATTAGCAGATTAGCTGAATTAGATTTTGTGCTTTAGAACACTGGTTTAGTATTACAATTTGAGTACTATTACAGACTTTTTCAAATAAAATAATTATACATTTGAATAGAATTATGATAGTACCTTATTGATATTGCAGTATAAGACAATAGAATTATAATAGTACCTATATTTTCACGCATTGATTTGGTATACGATATGTGCATTGCTTAAATTATGGTTTGTTATTTGGCGCACCACACTATAGCGCCAATGTCTTCGTCAGGATCAACCTACATTCCGTGGAGCAAGTGTAAAGCCACCGTACCCAAAGGAATTGATGTGCCAATGTGCTTATGCGGTTCGTTATGCAAGTTCATGCAATCTGAGGTTTTAGGAGATGACTACAACATGAGGTTCTTTATGTGTGAGAACTACGAATATGATCCACCTAAGCGATATGGCAAAGACCGGGCCAAGGTAACAGGACAACATACGCTATTTTTCTATATGACCTAACATTGAGTTATGATTCTAACTTGTGTTGGACAAAGTCTCATCCGCCTCTTTGTGATTTTATGCAGTGGTTCGACACCGTGCAGTCGCAGCAGGCAAAGGACATTGTGGATGTGGAACAAAAAGCAAGATGGGCTGCAGAACGTTGGCGCCGAATGAAGCACGAGGAACAGCAAGAGGAGAAGCGCAACAAAGAGCAAGAAGAGATCCGCAAGAGGATGGAGGAGGTGGATCGTAAGGCGGCGGCCGAACGTGAAGCTGACAGGGAGAGAAAGCGAGAGAGGGCACGCCGTGCGAAGGTAGCCGGGCCCGAAGCAATTAGGAAGGGCAAATATCCTAGGTGCACTCAATAGAGTAGTACCATGTAATCCCGGCATTTTATATTCCGTAAGGCATGGTAGGTTTAGATGCAACAAGAAATTATCTTGTCGCGTGCACATGCCACTGCAATTAGTTGTTTATGTTTTAAGTTGAGAGCTTAACTCTGTGTGTTGTAGCCTTTACCATTAATTTGCAGTTGTAGCCGGGAGTCTATGAAATCTTTGAGCTTTTCCTTAATATTTTCGGAGCTTTTCATGTCAATAGAATACTAAAAAACACACATTAATATAACGATAAGAATTAAGAACTAAGAAATACATCAGGGTCTGCTGCTAAAAAGCTCGAATAGCTCAAAATAGGAACCATAGTGTATCTAGCTACGAGTACGAGATCACAGGTTGCCACTGCTCAGCACGGCGATCACGGGTTTCCCAAATGTCGCATTCTTTGCCCAGACATACGTGACAAAAGACGACAATCCAATAGCAGTGCTCTTCCAATATTTCAAAAAGATGTGACAAGACGACAACCACACCAGCTCACCTTCAAAGCAGTCTCTCTGGCGAGGACGACGGACCTGTCATTCTACAGCGAAGGTCTGTGGCGTGTAGTGGAGAAGGCGGCATCTAGGCGCGATCGACCGAGCGGCAGTAATGCAGTGCTGTGAGTCTGCATGCACAGAGATGCATCGAGTAGTCATTTCGAGAATCGAATCTAGCCATTTCAGTGTTAGGTCAGCTAGCCTCTTCACTGTGTTGTCATGTAGGTTTTTTAGGTGCATTTACACTCCACACTCCGGGTATCAGATCTTTGTGCGCCTATAAATACTCCCAAGTTTGTGAACTCCCAGCACAACTCAAACATCAAACCTCATTGTATACCCAATGTCTGGAGGTGGGTCTAGCGGGAAGAATTACTATGGTTTTGGGAAAGGAAAAGGGGGAAGAAAGGGAGACCCCATAATATGGGAGGAGCCTCTTGTACCTGATTCCTTTCCGGAACCAGTGTTTGAGTTTCCACCACAGCACAAGAGTGAATTTACCAATGAAACTCCTCTTCGACAATACGATAACCGTAGAGAACCGTGGCCAAAATGCAGACATGGTGAGGACTGCTTAGTGCAGATGTGCACCGACGGGATGGATGGCGGTCGGTGTTTCTTTAAATGTCCACACGCATGGGTAATACTCGGTTGTTTCATTTCTTTATCTTCAATGAGACACCTTACATGGAATTTGTTTTGCAGTCTTCCGATGCTCCAGAAAACTGTGGTTTTACTAGGTGGGTAGATCCTGCACCAATTGATTCTGTTCAGGAGTTCATCGTGTACCTCCAGATAAAGATCTTTGATCTGGAATGTAAGGTGAACCATTATGAGGAAGTGAGCGAGGGTAACAAAGACGACGAAGTTGATGATATCAGCAATGCAGCCGGTTCACAGGATGAACCATGCACTATTCCTTACTGCAACTGCCCTTGTCACAAGAAGAAGGGCCATGCGCCTCCGGCACCACCGCCTGCACCACCTGCAATGGGTGGATACTGCGGAGAAGGCTCAACGCAGTTTGCTACGTGGGGGTACGGCTACTAGGACTACCCTAGTGCTAGTGACATGCTGTATCATTGTGTTTATTCTGTTTTTTTTAAAATTACCTAAGGCATGTTAGGTTAGTCCGGAATCTGTTTACCATAGTTTGCAACGGGTTCTGACATGCCACTACATGTGTGATGTGTGTTTCATTATCGTTGTATTATGATGTAAAATTTGGTGGTTCACATTACGTAATGCGTTTCTTAGTTCTTATTTCTTATCGTTATATTAATTACATGTGTGCTTTTAAGTTACCTGTAGATCAGGAGTACGCAATTCGGCAGAGCTTCGCCGCTTTTCTTCTCCTCACCCCTCTCTTTTTTTCTGAATTTTTAGGCTCAAATGACAAAGGGAATGGCGGCGAATGGTGGCCAGGGTTTAAGCAATAACGGAAGCAGCAGCAATTAGTGGATTCATGTTGAGTTCCTCATGTCAAAAAAAAAGAAATGGTTAAGGATACAATCAACCAAGAAATTATTACTTCGAACTTCTAAGCTCTATTAGTAGAAGTAACTAATAAGTACAAATAAATGATAATCGAAATCATCCGAATTGCTTCGAGATCTCGTTTTTAGTTTCTAATCATTATAGGTTTGTGCAAATCAACGTGAAATCTGCATCTACCAGACATCCGCGCTGACAAAAAAGTTTATAGTTCGAAATCACATGAAAAGTAGTTTCTCTAGTGTCATCCTTTAGAGGCTGCATCGCCCACCAAAATTGACATCCGACACCTTCCGTAAATTTCATGATAATTCGAACTCGATTTCCAAATCCTTCTGCAAATATATCACAATAAATCTTCGGACGCTGGAGGAATTTTATGCAATTCAATAGGCTTTGTTGGCCAGGGTTTAAAATCCTTCTGCAAATATATCACAATAAATCTTCGGACGCTGGAGGAATTTTATGCAATTCAATAGGCTTTGTTGGCCAGGGTGTGTGTTGGCCAGGGTTTAAAACACAGGGGAGGGACCCTGTCGCCCCCCCCCCCAACTGGCGACAGGGGCCTGTCGCCCGTTGGGGGGGCGACAGGCCCCCTCTTTTTTTTTCTCTCCAGGGACTTCGTTGCAAATTTAAAGAAAAAAATTACATTTGAGCCATGTCGCCCCCCATAGGGCGATCGGGGTATATTTTTGAAATTTTCCAAAACCGACATATATTTTTGAAATTTTAATTTTTTTTTTAAATATAAAAAAGAAAAAACCGCGGCCCAGCCTGCTGCTATAAAAATGCAGTTTCCTTTTTTCTAATTTATATGCAAAAGGTAATTTCAGCGACTTTAAGCTAGATTTAAGAAAAATGCAAGATAGAATATGAGGCACTAAAGTAAAAAACGTACCACTGCTGCCTTGATGCCATCCTTGTTTTGGAAATCTGTCACTAATGTTTGCCTTGTAGTCACAGGTGTCTGGCCATCAATTCTGATACACTTAACTTTCTTTTTCTGAAACATGGTTGTTACAAGTAGGTCCAGATGCATCATAAACAAGTAACATTAAATAAGTTTCAACCCAGGAGACTTCGTTTATCTCAAGGTTTCACCCATCCGGGGAACTCGGAGATTTCAAGTACAAGGAAAGTTGGCCCCTCGGTACATTGGACCGTTCCAAGTTCTGAAGAAAGTTGGAGCAGTAGCATACCGTCTAGAGCTACCAGAAGAAATGTTGGATATACTCCCAGTGTTTCACGTCTCGCAATTAAGAAGATGTTTGAGGGTATCCGAGGCAGAACACGTGCCAGTAGAAACGATAGATCTGCAGCCAGACCAGCGATACCAGGAAATACCGGTCAAGATCTTGGACACAGTCACTAGGAGGACAAGAAACTCCGAAGTACGGATTTGCAAAGTTCGGTGGGGCAGACACAGAGTAAAAGAAGCTACGTGGGAATGCGAAGACGCTCTGAAGAAGGAGTTTCCCCATCTGTTTAGGAGCCAGCCGAATCTCGAGGACGAGATTCATTTTAAGTGGGGTAGGTTTGTGACAACCCGAAAATCTATCAAAATTAAATCACACGCTAAAATATTTTTTTCCAAAACTTTTCATCGTTGAGCTCAAAATCCTCCTAAAGAACCCCCTCCCCTTCCCCGTGGAGGGAGGAGGAAGAAGATGGCAGCTTTGCCAACCCCCCCTTCCCTCTATTCCTTAAAGAACCCCTCCACCCTTTAGCCCTTTTTGCAAATTAAACCCCTCCATTTATTACATTCCAAAATAAAACCCTTCCCTCATATAAACAAATTTCTAAATAAGCCCCTACCTTCTCAAAAATAGTTACAAACAAGTCCCTGGACCCTTATTTAACCCCTGAACCTTTATAGAGCTTATCATTTCATGCGCCAAACAACCTCCGATCGACCTGAAACTTTACCATGCCATTACTAACATATTTTTGGCCATGCCAATAGGAGACCTCCCAAATATATTATTTCTATCTCCATATCTTAATTGTTTCCGAATCGAGCTCAGCGATAAAACTTTTGTTTCTTTTTCTTGACTGTGTGTTTGTTTGTATGCGTCGTAGATCACGGTGTGAACGAGGGAGAACCCATCGACGAGCGGTACTGCGAGTAAGCGAACGAGGACCAGTTCCGCGACCCCGAACTCGAAGGACCGTACCTCGAGCAGAAACTCCCATAAGGCTTTGAAGACGGCAAGTTCAATCCCGCCCTTTGATGCATATTTTGTCCTAGTTTTTTATAAACACACCCTATTGGCCTGTTTTACAAAACTGCATATGTTTTGCCTGCTGAAAACATGGTTGGATAGTCACCCCTTGATTTGTTACAACCATTCCTTGACCACATAGATTAATGTCGGAACGTGATTTGTTTGGACAATAATCGCTGCTAGAGCGCTTAGGACCTTAAACACGATACAACATGTTTTATAAAGAGAAAATGCGTGAGTGTGTGGGAAGAGAAAAATGTGAAATTTTCGAAAGATAAGTTTAGACGGGATGGATGGCACTTCTGTGTGATTTGCCAAATGGTGTGCTCGTGCCTGTGTGGTTGAGCAAGGAAGGGAGATATCCATCTTGTCACAATTAAGGACCGAGTTGGTGTGTCATCTCACCTAACTCCACTATCGTGCAAACCACTCGACCGTTGAATGGGCAACGGCTTAGCATAAACCCCACTAGTTAGTCTGATAGCCATCAGGAGAGCTGAGAGCAACGGGTGATCAAGGAGAAGGGATTAGCTCTGTGTGACTTATGCCCCGGTTAAAACCTCTGTGATAGGTCAATGACCCCTTGGTGGATCCCGTGATGGCTAGTCAGGTCTAGCTAAGGTGGGTAATGGCTTTGTTGGGATCTGCACCGACACTAAGGTGATCGAGTTGCGGTACCCCGCTTGTGGGTAAAGTTGCACACCTCTGCAGAGTTAAGAATCTATTCGAATAGCCGTGCCCACGGTATTAGGCGAGTTATGGTGTGGTCACATAACTAGTGTTTCTTCTGGGATTGGATGGGTTGGCATGAGTTATTTTGGAAAAGTGTCCGGCAGTTGTGCCGTGTGCTACGACGGATGGGGAGTCCGGTAGCAGTTTAAAACTTGGATCCTGTGTGGATCAACACTACGTGTTACTCGGTACAAGAAAACTTGCTTTGAAAATCCTTTCTTTCAAATGAACCCTTGCATAAAACTTATCTTTCCGCAAAGTAAACCCTAGCCTTATCCTTGATTTACCCTGTGCATGATATTCTGTTTATACCCACTCCGTGGGTGTGATTGGACTTGCTGAGTACGTTTGTACTCACCCCATTCTTAATTTTCACAGAGCAAGACCCAGACTTCGTTCCTGAAGACGTCGAGTAGAGGTCCCGTCCTGCACCCAACCTTGCCTGTGGATAGGGTCACCCGCAGGAAGTTCCGCATGGCGCAAGACTCTGATGACCCCCTCTTCGTAGTTAATATCGTTGTGTGGGTGTTAGTGGTTATCCTCGCGATAGTGGCGCTTCACTGCCCACTTCCGTGTAGAGTTGTACGGTGATGTACCATCTGATGTAATAAAAGTGTTATCAGCCTCCTAGGACTAATATTGTATCACTTTTAAGTCTTCTCTTATGAGGGGACGCTTCACGGTCTGACCGGTTGAACTGGGTTCAACTGGTTGGGCCCACAACATATAAATCAGTCTCTCTTTTTCTCCCCACCAACTCCCTCACCCTCACCAGAGAAAGCTCGAGCCCGAGCTCCCTCTCCCTCCCCTCTCACCCAAATCCTAAGTCCCAAATCCTCCCTTTCCACTTGATTCCAAGGCCAAGGAAGGATCAAACCGGCGTGGGGGAGCTTCTTCTCCACGATTCCCTCCCTGGGGAGTGGGGGATCCAAGTTCTTCGCAGGGGAAACACTCACCCAAGGTATTTTAGCTTGTGATGGTCGATCTCTAGTTCTATATGTTTTTAGGTGGTTCCCTCTGGTCAAAAACATCCAAATGTATCCTTGGACTAGTGCCTATAAGGGTTTAAGAATTTGTGGGCGATTTTCGCCGCGCCAAGGAATCCTAGGTTTTTGGTCTGGGTAGGACCGGTCTGACCGGTAGGGGTCCGGACAGTCCGGCCATGTGTTCGGATACTCTGAATTTGTGGTAGTCTAGACATTTCGGGTTTAGGTCCGAATTCTCCAGACTTGGGAGTCCAGATACTCCGAGAATACGTCCGGATACTCCAGATTTTTGGTCTCGAGTCGCACACAGGCCAGACCGGTCTGACCGGTTTGGTATACCGGTCTGACCGGTGCTAGCAGGGCTGAGAGGGTTAAATCAGGGTTTGTTAGTGAAAATAGATAGAAATTGATTTGGTTATTTTAAATTATGACACCTATATATGTCTCTATTACTTGTACATTAGGTTTAGGAATTGTTTGGAACCCTAGTTGCATGATCTCCAGGTTCCCTTGAGTTATACTAGTATGTATAGGACGATAAAAGTGCTATGCTTAATGGTTCCCGGTAGAAGACGAGTGATCTCTGGTCACTCGCGAGAAATAGGATGATTAGAAGTCGAGTAATTTCCGGTTACTCGCGAGATATATAATATTTTATAATCCAGTTCCGAGTTATTGAACTTGATATAAATGGAAGCTTGAGACCAGACGGGAAGTGATGATGATATATAGGTATGGCAGCAGGACAGGGTTTCTGGGTGTCTTAGTCCCGTCGGTGTCGTTTAAGGACTGTACCGTTGTTGGCCCTGCTGATTATGTTTGAATTGTACTAACCGCATGCCGGGAGTAGGAGGTAGTCGAAACCGGTAAGCCTAGTACTGCCTCGCTTCGAAAGTACAGAACTGAATCACCACCCCTTATGGCGAGTCGAGTAGTCGCGGAGAAACGGGATGCATATGTTTACTTTTGGTAGTCTCACGTTGAGCTCGGCTGACTATATGAAGGTGGGGTGGTTCTGTAGTTCGAGGCGGGGAGGGAAAGAGTTGGTGCGTGTGGTCCGACGGGGCATACGCGTGCCGTGTTGGTTAGTTCTACCTTGAAATGTTAAATCGAATCGATTCGCCGTCAGTCGCTCTCGGATATGAGCACCTTGATCACCGAGTCACATCGTAGTCCAAGATAGAATGATAATTATACATATACAATGTTGAACACATTGAATTATTATTGATTGCACCACCATATTTGCTATAGTTGGTTCATGCAAATATTAGATTAGAAATAATTTACATAGGATCTAGGGCTAAAACCATGTAATTTATGTTCATTATGTAAGCTATTGTGTATTTGAACTCGGTTTGTGAAAACTCTTGTATCCTAATTTGTGACCTTAATATAATTTCAAGTCTTTGTCATGCTTGTACCATCTGCGTCCGCCTTCGCGTGGGACTACCGGTGTTGTTTCGATCGGGCCGTGGGTTGAGAAAGGATCGTCAAATTAAGCCATTAAGTTAATGCACCTGATGTGTTCAAATGTCGGCCATTACGTTTAATTTGGAGTTTTAATTTGGCGGTTCCGTCACAGTACCCCCAAGAGTGCATGTGTTTTTGTGGTTGCTTAACAATAATAGATTGCTGACATGTGTTTTTGTGGTTGCTTAACAATAATAGATTGCTGACAGTACCCCCAAGCGTGATACAAATACTTTTGAAAATGCCGCCTCAACACACATAACCCTAACATCTCTGTCTCCATATTTTTCATGTGATTGTGATCTCTCGAGAAATTGTACTTCCTCCGTTCTAAATTATAAGTCATTCTAAGAATTTTAAAAAGTCAAAGTTTTTTTTAAATTTAACCAAATTTATATGATAAAATAATAATATTTATGATACCAATTAAATATCATTAGATTCTTTGTTAGTTATATTTTTATAGTACACCTATTTGATGTCATAAATTTTTATATTTCTCTCTATAGTTTTGGTCAAACTTTGAGATGGTTTGACTCTCCGAAAACGATTTATAATTTGGAACGGAGGGAGTATGTCCCACCAGCCACCAGATTAAGGTTTTAAGTCCGTTTCGCTTAAATAACATGATCGAAGACTAAGGTGCTGAAAGAGACAAAAACCAACCCGTTTCGCCTTCCCAGTTGTTCCACCGAGGAAAGCTGCTCCGGCAACCAGTCTTGCTTCCCCAAACAACACACGCGTCGTCCCATCACCTGAAGTCCTGAACGTGTGGACTAGATCATGGCGCCATCGGGGCCGGGCTCGATGATGGCCTCTGCCTGCAGATCGACACCATGCATGGCATGGAGCCGACCAGCAGGGGGTGCATGGAGGCCGGCCGGAGCCGTATCGAGCACGCACCACATGCTCGGTCGTCATCGATCAGTGATTGTAACTAGAACTTCCACTTGTGAGTATATAAACAAATGAACGCATCGATTGTCAATGTATATAAACGCACGGTTGGTACGACGCCGAGCTACAGTAATAATTCAGAAATGCGCACGCATGACACCGAGATCATACCTAACACGCATATATATACGCGCACAGGGCACCAAATCAAACAGCCTTGCCCCGGCACCAACCGTGCATGTAATGGCGTTGTTTGGATCGTGCTAGCTACTTGTGGAATGCTCATTCTCCGAAAAAAGAATCTCGCATGTATAAAATACTAAATGAAGTCTATTTGCAAATCTCCTTTAGAAACGGGTATAACTTTTCTTGATGAATCTAATGACAGTAATTAATCGATGATTGGCTACAGTGATGCTACAGTAATCATTCTCTAATCACATGATTAAATGTCTCATTAGATTCATCAGGGTTCCTAGCGCAGAGGTTTTGGAATTGGTTTTGTAAATTACCTTTGTTTGACACCCCTAATAGATGGTCAAACCTCATTCTAGGATCCTAAAACACCAAACCAAACAGCAGGGCCATTCATCTAAAATTTTGTCCGAAACCTTCACTTGAATATTCGGACCAACTTCACATCAGCAGCTGTACTAGCTACTCCCATTCTCTTCTATAAATATATAGGCAGCGGAGCATGCTCTAAGTCAACAAGAACAAGTTCGAGCTACTAGATGCTTGTTGACACAGAATCGCGCCAACACACTCGAATGCGCTAGAACACGCAGGAGATCATCAAAACGATCTGAACCAGCGATGCCCTAGTGGACCGGTCTGACCGGTTCCGCAGACCGATCTGACTGGTGTGGAGCAGAGAACCGCGAAGACCTAGAAACGCGAGCTCGGAAGGGACCCCGTCGGAGCTTGCGCGGCTAGAGTTGCTCTGAGGTCGGCAGGCCACTCAAAACATCTTCAAACATCATCGAGACGAAAGAAGAAAGCAATCTAGGGTTGGAAAAAGTTAGGATTTGAGAGATAAAAAATAATGCGATATTTTGATTGATTCGATTGGGAATACCTCAATCGGCCTTAGCCTTTATATTTATAGGCCGGGGAAGTCGTACCCCCTCTCCAAGTCAGTTTATACAAGAATTTCCAAAATAAAACGAAGCCTACTCGGATTACAACTGGACAGACCGGTCAGACCGGTCGGCCTCTGAACTGCCAGAATTGGCTGTCAACATATGCCCCCAGCTTTTTGGTGAGTTTCACAAGCAAAAAAAGCAAGAACTATCATGATGTACATATTTTACACAGAGCATACAAATCTAAAAAATAAAACTAAGGGCGATATCCAATGTCGTCCATCTTCATCCTCATGCACTTTGCCATACGCTAGGATACAACTTCTTCAAGTACCTCCCATTGATAGCCCTTGGTAGACGCTCACCTTGCACCGTCTCCACCATATACGAATTACCGGAGATAACTTTGATAATCTTGTATGGACCCTCCCAACTTGGCGACCATTTGCCAAACTTGTTGCTTTTCATCCCAAGAGGCAAGATTATCTTCCAAACCAGATCCCTAATCTGAAAAGATTTAAGTTTTACCTTTTTGTTGTAAGCTCTGGCCACCCGAAGCTTGTCTTTCTCAATCTCCTTCAAAGCCTTCAAACGCTTGTCGGTCACCTCATCAATATTATCCATCATCAAATCATGGTAATCAACAGCGGAGATGTCATTTTGCTTTGCCAATCTATATACGTCCAGATTTACCTCAACGGGTAAAACGACCTCTTGACCATACACAAACTCAAAAGGAGTAACCTTAGTAGCACCATGTCTAGATATACGATGAACCCATAATGCTTCTTGATAAGTTTGATCAAAATCTTATTATGAGACTCGGCCTGCCCATTGGCCTGAGCATAGTATGGAGATGAATTGAGCAACTTAATCTTATAAGATTCGGCAAAGGCACGCACCTCTTTTGATATAAATGAAGAATCTTGATCCGTTGTCAAAGTTGTGGAATGTCGAATCTATGAATAATATGCTCAGTAATAAACTCAATTACCTCCATATGTGTCATATTCTTCAAAGGAACCGCTTCGATCCATTTAGTGAAATAATCCGTAGCGACCAACACGAAGCGATGCCCCTTTGAAGATGGAGGATTAATTTGTCCAATGAAATACAACCCCCAACCTCGGAACGGCCATGGTTTAATAATAGGATGCATTAACGCAGCAGGCACCAATTGCAAATCAACAAACCGCAGACATTCTTCACACCCTTTATAGTATTTGAAACAATCGGATAGCATGGTGGGCCAATAGAAACCGGCCCTTCTAAGTAACGACTTCATTTTGGGAGCCGATTGATGAGTACCACAAACACCTTCATGAACCTCACCCATAGCAACCCGGGCATGATCCGAGTCTAAACACTTGAGAAGCAAATCTTCGGCAGTTCGACGATAAAGCCCATCGTCAATTAAAACATACTTAAAAGCAAACGTCGAATATTTCTCTCCGCACCACGACCAGAATCTCTCAAATATAATATAAGAGGGACCCTCCAATCCTGAGTTTTGGCCGAGACAATTGAATCGTCTTTCTTGGCCGGATAAAAACCAACAGCTGCATTACTGGTCAGACCGGTCTCTGGACCGGTCAGACCGGTCTGGGCGGTCAGACCGGTCTCGCTGACCGGTCGGACCGGTGCATCCAGAACTAGACACTGGGCTTTCGTTTGTACCGGCTTGCAAATGTTGAAATATTTTTTCGTAACATTATAGCCAGATGCTTAATGAGCCAGAGTATTTGCCTTTTCATTCTCTTCGCTTAGAATATGTTTGATAATAAATTCATCGAAAGAAGAAATAATATCAAGGCATTTATCAAGATATGCATTTAGAGAACTATTATAGCATTGGCATACCTTAGATACTTGCTGCACCACCAGAAGAGAATCTCCAAAGGCTTCAACATGCTTCACGCCCATGGATTGTAAGAATTCCAAGCCAAATAGAAGAGCCTCATATTCAACTTGGTTATTTGTGCACTCTTCTTCCAATTGGTTTAAAAATTCAAAAACAGCACAATTCGGAGAAATAAGAACAACACCAATCCCTTGACCATCATCACAAACCGATCCATCAAAGTACAATTTACATGGTGTGCAAATAATATAGCCGACTTCTAGATCATACTTGTCATTAATCCGATGCTCAACAATAAAATCCGCTACAATTTGGCCTCACATAGATTTTAAAGGTTCACAAGCCAAATCATATTCAACCAAAGCATAAACCCACTTGCCGATTCTACCACTCAAAATCGGTTTTTGTAACATATGTTTGATCACATCGGTTTGACATACTACTATGCAAGTACTAGATAGTAGATAATGCCTTAATTTGGTACAAACATAATAAAGAGACAAACACAACTTCTCAATAAATGTATACCTTGTCTCCGCATCAATAAGTCATCGGCTTAAATATGTAATGATATACTCCTTCCCTTCGGTTTCTTGAGTCAAAACAGCCCCAATAACCTTGTCTTCAGCAGCCACATAAAGTCTGAAAGGTACTCCTCTCCTAGGTGCTTTGAGTACGGGTGGCGAAGACAAATAAATCTTGATCTTCTCAAACGCTTCTTGCTGTTTTGCCTCCCAAGTAAATTCGGTTTCATCTTTTAATCGAAGAATAGGAGTAAAAGCATCGATCTTCCCGGACAAGTTAGATATAAACCTTCTCAGGAAATTTAACTTGCCCAAGAACTTCTGTAAATCCTTCTTGCATGTAGGGGCTTCAACCTTCCTCATGGCTTCAATTCTTTTAGGATCAACCTCTATTCCCTTCTCATGAATAATGAATCCAAGAAACTTTCCAGCCGATACACGAAAAGCACATTTGAGTGGATTCATCTTCAAACCATACCGGCGCATCCTCTCAAGAGCAAGTCTCAAATCGGCTAAATGACGATCCAAACCGGCCGATTTAATGACAATATCATCAATGTACACCTCCAAGATGACACCAAGCAAATCATGAAAGATTAAATTCATAGCTCTTTGATAAGTAGCACCCGCATTTTTCAAACCAAAAGTCATAACAACCCACTCAAACAAACCGACAAATCCTGGACATCTAAAGGCCATTTTAGATATATCTTCTTCGGCCATAAATATTTGATTGTAACCGGCGTTACCATCAAGAAAACTAATGACACGATATCCGGAAGCCTCATTGATCAACATATCGGCTATAGGCATAGGATATTCATCCTTGGGAGTAGCTTTATTAAGATCTCTAAAATCAATGCACACTCTAATTTTCCCCGAATCCTTTTTCTCAACGGGCACAATATTAGAGATCCAATCAGTATAATGACAAGACCGAATAAATCCAGCATCAAGTAAATGATTAATTTCAATTTTAATTCGGTCATAAATAATGGGATTGAAACGCCTAACCGGTTGTTTATAAGGTCTAAAACCGGCTTTAATCGGTAAACGATGCTCAACAAGATCACGACTTAAACCGGGCATTTCATGATACTCCCAAGCAAAGCAATCAACATATTCCTTCAATAAATTAACCAAATCGGATTTATATTTAGCTGATAAATTTTTGTTTACAAAGGTCGGCCTAGGGATAGTTCCATCACCAATGTATACCTTTTCTAAAGGATCGGCCGATGCAAACCCTTGGCCCAGCTTGTCTAGATCATCAGAATCTTCAATGGCTTCACACATACTAATCTAGCCTCTGCTGTAACCACTCTGTGTTGGACCGGTCTGACCAATCGGCACAAGCGGTCTGACCGGTCGCTTTTGGAGCTTCTGTTGTACTCATCTGATTTACATTAAATGATTTAGCCAATTATCCATCGGCTTTAGTACAGCAGAAACAAAACTATCCTTAGTGCAACTAATCAAATCATAATCGGACAGATCCACGCCCGATAAACACACTGATTTGCATGAATCCAATCCCTCCCAAGAATCAAATTGTAGTTACCTTGCACCTCCGAGACGAAAAAAGCCGTAGCAAGCGTCTTGCTCCCAATGGTGAGCTCCATGGAAGCAACTCCCTTGGCGCTAAGGGGCTCGCTCCCTCCAACACCACCGACTGTCATGTTTGTCTTGATCAAGTCCTCGTCTTGGCCACCGAGCTTCTTGTACAGCGAGTAGGGCATAAGATTTACAATGGCCCCACCATCCACTAGCATGCGAGTTACCGGCTTCCCGTTGATGTGTCCCCTCAGGTAAAGAGCCTTCAGATGGTTGTCCTTCTCGCTTGGCTTCTGGAACACAGCTTCACGGGGCCCAAACTGAAGATGAGCCAAATCCTCTTCCGGAACCACGAAGTAATCCGAAGACAAGTGCACCACATTAATCTCCAAGTTGGTGCACTCCGGAGACGCTTCATAATCCACCAATTCCTCGTCTTCCGCTATCAGAGGAACTGCTGGTGCTTCATCTACAGAAGGAACCGAAACGGACGGTGCCGATTTGGCTACTGGCTCTGCAGTAGGTTCTACCGGTCTGACCGGTTTGTCAGAGCGGTCTGACCGGTCTATCTGACCGGTCGGCTGTGGCGGTCCGACCAGTCTGGCTGGCTGATCAGCTGTCTTGACCTTCCAAACCTTGCTCTGAGGGAACATGGGCGTGTATCTGTTGAAGTCCTCATCTCTCATCTTCTTTTTCTCCTGCTCCTTCTTTTCTTTGTTGCGAAGGCGCTGCAATTTCCTCTTCTGTCTATGAGTTAAACCTGAAGGACACCACCTAGGCTGATGGTACTTGTCCGCTGCACTCTTGCTGCTACCGGCCTCATGATCATTAGCTATGACCGGCTTTTGTGAAGGAACATCAGCCGATTCTTCAATATCCATCGGCGTTTTGCCCGTGTCTTTTATGGGCACTTTGATTTCATCGATTTGAATAACATCGGCTTTAGACTTCTCTGGATCAGCAACAGGCTTCTGCCCCTTGATGCGATACTCAAACCTTGGAACAGGAGACTGGCCCAGCCTCTGGATAGACCGGCCTGACCGGTCCATGGCGATCGGTCTAACCGGTGCATCCTGCAGCACTGGACCAGATTGGCGTGGCCCCAATCGGTCATGCACGGGTACTCTGGAGCTTTCTCCTTGATAATATGGAGGATAAGGCATCGGAAAGCATTGCATCCATATCCCCCCATGCTCCCATGCCGGATTTGTCGCATTTGAAGCCAGAGGCACCCATGGCATGGTAGCACACATCTGGGGAGGATACAATGTGACCACATCACCCCTACGCCTGCTGGATTCCCTCTTTGGGGACACTGGACGGTCTTGACGTGGTGGTGATCGCGGTCTCTTTTTTAGCGGCCGATCATTTTGAACGGCCTTTGTGTACTTGTTCAACAACTGGTTGAAGGTGGGCTTCTGATTAGCAGTTCTTCCCTGTACCTTCATCTCGTTGGTCTTCCAAGTACCCACTTCCGGACACTTTGGCTTGAAAGTCCAGGGACGCTCACTGTAGCAGCACCGTCCAAATTAGACCGGCTTAAATGCACTAACCATCATCTTAATACTTAATCCAGTTACTGTGCACTTAAAACGGTGTAACCTGACAGGCTGTCGGGTAAAATCCCGATTAAACTACTGTACTCCAGGATCACAATTGCACTTAGACCCGTACGAAGACGAGCACAGGTGTTACCCGCATACAGAAATCTTCAAATTAATTTACAACACCAGTTTTACATAAAAGTCTTAAATACAAACAACAGAGTTCAAACGCACAGCGGAAGTTTAAAACTGAGTTCGAAATACAATACGATAGCTACGACGACGATAAAAGGTGAGCTCCACATCCTGCCCACCGATGTGACGCCAACCTGCCCAATCTTCACGGGGAAGACGGGGCCCACTCGACGGTCCAACCTGGAGGAAGCGGCTGTCCAATCCAGGACGCACAGATCTCCTCGAAGTCCGCCGGGACACAACCTGCTCAGAAGGGTACAACAACAACCCTGAGTATACTAATACTCAGCAAGGCTTACCCGACCTTGGGTATACCTAGCCCATTACCTAGACATGCAAAGCTTTTTGGCTCTGGAGTTCTTTTGCTGAAAAGCTGCTATAAGTGAATCCTTACTTTCAATATTTTAGCTCCATTTAGTATACCAAGTATTACTAAGTTCGCCTATTCATCTAAAACACACATGTTGGAACAGATTATCTTTTAGTAACTTCCAAACCAGTCTTTTCCATTCCGTTTCCATTCCACTTTCTTACTACGATGTGACAAAGAGATCAAGGCTCTCATAACCGCGAGTCACGGCGAATCGATCCGATTTAACCTTGCAAGGTGGACCTAACTCACACGACACATGTAAGCCCCGTCGGGCCACTCGCGTCAACTGTTTCCACATTACCACGGCATCTGAACTACGCCTGCTAAAACCCAGGTGATGGGCCCCTCGCAGTGAACTCCCGGAGAACCCGGAGGCG
This sequence comes from Panicum virgatum, assembly GCF_016808335.1. Taxonomy (NCBI): domain Eukaryota; kingdom Viridiplantae; phylum Streptophyta; class Magnoliopsida; order Poales; family Poaceae; genus Panicum; species Panicum virgatum. Next base: position 65,310,831 of record NC_053137.1, on the reverse strand, counting down.
GCATCCTATCCAACACCCGCCAACTCCCACGCCCAGCGTAGCATGGCGGAATTCAAATTACCGCTGTAAGGTGGTACACAGCTTACCGGTTTCGACTACCTCCTACTTCCGGTATGTGGTTAGTACTGTTCAATCCTCGATCAGCACTGCCAACAACGGAACGGTCCTCAATCGACACAGGCGGAGCTTACTTTCCATCCATTCCATACCAAAACCAACTCATTTCCGCCCGGTCTCCATTTCTCTTTACTCAACAATTCATTTCAAGCCCAAGCTAAGGGATCAAGATCCTAAACTCGCGAGTGACAGCAATCACTCGACTTCTACCGAAAACCTATTTAGCAAAGCATTTCTATCGACACCTGCATACTAGTATAGGCCCACGGTACCTAGGGAACATGCATACTATGGTTCCATTCAACTCCTAGAACATAAATGCACAATACTTAAATAAACAATGAATACTTTAAATTATGGTTATGCTCCGGGGCTTGCCTTGCAAGTCAGCGGGGTTAACTAGGTCTGCTGGAGCGTGCTCAACGGCGACCTGCTGCTGCTCCTCTGCTCGTGGCTCCTGGACCGGCTCAACGATCAGCTCGTGGACAGCGTCGGTCGTGGCGTCTACACGAATAAAATATGTCATGCAACAGATAGGACACAGAGCAATGCATAAGAGCTTACGATGCGAAAACAAGGTTTAAACATTTAGCCTGAAGTGTTTCCTTCGAAAACAACTACTAAAACGACTTAGGTTAGCATGGATTAACAGGAATTTGCTTTGCATGCACGAAACAAAATAACTAACCCTAGCAAGCCAGCGAAGTATAAACAGATCTACCAAAAGTGCATAGCAACAGGCCCTGAAACTTTTACAGTGGACTATACATGAAATGAGTAATCCACTGCAAATTTTTCATAATTTTTAGAGTAACAAAACAAGTGGTACAAAATAAACTAAGTTAAACACAAATTGAATTTTTCATCAGAGAAAAAGTGATAAAATGCATGATTAAGTATTTTTCCTCTGAAGATCCAGATTTTAGAAACCTAACAAAATTTGTTTGGCATTTTTCGCATTTTTCTGTGAATTTCTACACAATTATGAATTATCAGCTGAAATAATTGAAAGAAACATAAAAGATAAAGGGGGGGCGCTGACAGCCGGGCCCCACTTGCCAGGGAGCCAGGCCCGCTGCTCCCCCTCCCCTGCTTCGCGTGCGCTAGCGCGGCCATGGCCGGCGCGGCGCTGACGGCCCGCAGCGGGGCTCCCGCTGGCGGGGGCCGGCCGGCGGCACTGCTGCGGGGCGCGGGGCGCAGGGCGGCGGCGAGGTCGGGGCGCGGGACAGGGGCGCGGGGCGCAGGGCGGCGGCGGCGGCGGCGCACGCGCGGCTTGGAGCGGCGGCGCGGGGGTGGCGTTCCGGCCACCGCGGCGCAAGGCGGCGGCGGGAGCGGGCGGCGGGAGCACCAGGGAGCCAGGGCGGCTCTAGGGCGCGCGGTAGGGGGGCGCGGGCGGGAGCAGGGAGCCCCGGCGGCGCGCACGGGCGGCTAGCGGCGCGTTCTGCGGCGGCGCGGCGGCGCTTCGACGACGGCGGCGCCGATTCGGGTGGGGAAAAGGTCGGGGAGTAGGAGGAGGCCGCGATTGAGCTCACCGTGGGTCGATTTTGGGCGGAGGAGACCTCGGAGAGGATCGTCGACGAAGAGGGCGGAGCTCAGCAAAGAACGACAATGGCGGCCGTGGTCTGCGGGCTCGATTCGGCTCGGATTGGGCGCGACCGAGGTCGGGAAAGGGTGGAGTGGTTTCGGGGTGAGGTCGCGCGGCTCTGGGCGCGAAGGAACGAGGTGTGATGGTGAGGAGCGACCGGGATCGACGCCGGCGACACACTGCACGGCTCAGCTCCGCTCGTCGTGAGCTCGGGGAAGGAGAAGAAGGGAAGGGAAGGGATGAGAAGCCTCCAGTTCTCGCGCGAGGATAAGGGCGGCGCTCAGACGCCGAGGTCAAAGCGCGATCGCCGACGCGTGGACGCGCTCGCCGGCGTCCATGCGCCGGTATGGGCGTCGGGGCACAGTGCCGAGCACAGGAGGGGCACTGTTTGCTCGTTTAATGATTTTAGCTCGAGTTTGACAAGTTGAAACTCAATTTTTCATATAGGAACTTGAAATTTGGCCAAAATAATAGTTGTAAAGAAAAAGAAGATCTACAACTTTCGTTTTGGGCGGAAGTTGATTTGGAGCTCAGATCAAGGACAAAAACGAGATCGAACACAGCTAAGTAGATGTTTACTAAGCGAACGCGATTAGCGTTAACGACGAATTTGAGTCCACGATTAGCGAGATAAATCGTGATTAGCGGGACAATTAACACAGGGGTGTTACAGCCTTCCCCCCTTAAAAGAATCTCGTCCCGAGATTCAAGCATGAGAGAATTCAAACAGGCGGAAAGGGTTCGGAGATGTAGTACCTGGATGAGCGTTTAAAAACTCCGGATACTTGGATTTCAGAAATTCCTCCTTCTCCCAAGTCGCTTCATCTTCGGAGTGATTACTCCATTGAACTTTGTAGAATCGGTTGGTTGTGCGACGAGTAACTCGATCCTTGCGATCAATGATCTTGATAGGATGCTCAGGATAGGTGAGATCAGACCCTAATTGAATCGAGTCACTTGCCACAGCTTCAGTCGGAACTCTAAGGCACATTCTGAGTTGCGATACATGGAATATGTTATGAACTGCAGAAAGATTCACTGGAAGATCCAACCGATAAGCCACAGGACCGCATCGTTCCACAATTGGATATGGACCGATGTAGCGAGGAGCTAGCTTTCCCTTTATTCCAAATCTTTGCACGCCTTTCCAAGGTGATACTTTTAAATAGACATAGTCACCGACTTTAAAGACGAGTGGATCTCTTCTTTTATCTGCATAGCTCTTCTGTCGAGATTGCGCAATTTTTAAGTTGGCTTGGATAAGGCGAACTTGTTCTTCGGCCTCTTGAACCATGTCGGGCCCAAAGATTGTTCTTTCCCCTGTTTCAGACCAATTGAGAGGTGTACGGCAGCGACGACCATACAATGCTTCAAATGGAGCCATTTTGATGCTTTCTTGATAACTATTGTTATAAGAAAATTCAGCTAACGGCAAACATTGATCCCATTTCTGTGGATAGGTCAAGACGCAAGCACGGAGCATATCTTCCAAAATTTGATTTATCCTCTCGGTTTGGCCGTCTGTTTGAGGGTGATATGCAGAGCTGCGAATAAGATGCGTTCCCAAGCAAGCATGTAATTGCTCCCAAAAACGAGCAACGAACTGAGTTCCACGGTCGGAAATGATAGTCTTTGGCACACCATGTAAACATAGTATGCGATCCATGTACAATTCCGCATATTGCTTGGTCAAGTACGTCGTCTTAACTGGGAGGAAATGTGCCGACTTGGTTAATCTATCCACTATAACCCAAATAGAGTCGTAACCCTTTTGAGTTCGAGGTAAGCCGACGATGAAATCCATACTTATATCTTCCCATTTCCATTCTGGAATATTCAAGGGTTGAAGAGTCCCAGCTGGTCTGAGATGACTGGCTTTAACCCTCCGACAGATATCACACTCCGACACATACTTGGCTATTTCCCTTTTCATCCGAGTCCACCAAAATCGTTGCTTCAGGTCTTGGTACATCTTGTTGCTACCCGGATGAATTGATAATCGTGACGTATGAGCTTCATCAAGGATCTGTTTTCTGAGTCCAAAATTCTTAGGCACCACTAATCGGTTCTTGAACCATAATACATTCTCATTATCCTGGTGAAAACAATTCACTTTAGGGTCTCCTTCTGATAGTCTTCTCTGAATTTCCTTAACCCCCTTATCTTGCTTTTGTGCCACTATGATGAGATCGCGAAGAGTAGGAGTAAGCTCTAGATGAGCCAATGTGCCATGTGGTACGATACTCAAATTCAGCTTTTCCATTTCAAAGCAAAGAGATTCGCTTAATGGTATAGCTGAGATGCAATGACAGTGAGCTTTGCGACTCAGCGCATCGGCAACTACATTTGCCTTGCCAGGATGATAATGCACTTCGAGCACATAATCTTTAATCAACTCAAGCCATCTTCTTTGACGCATGTTCAAATCAGCTTGAGTGAACAGATATTTGAGGCTCTTGTGATCGGTATAGATGTTGCACAATGAACCTAAAAGATAGTGTCGCCAGATCTTCAGTGAATGGACCACAGCTGCTAATTCAAGATCATGAGTGGGATAATTTTCTTCATGACGCTTGAGCGATCGAGATGCATAAGCAATCACTCGGTTCTCCTGCATCAGAACACAGCCAAGTCCTGTGCCTGAGGCATCACAGTAGACATCGAATGGTTTGGTAGTATCAGGCTGGGCCAAGATTGGAGCAGAAGTGAGAAGTGTCTTCAATTTCTGGAAAGCTTCCTCACATTGAATACTCCAATAGAATTTAACACCCTTTTTCAGAAGTTCAGTCATTGGCTTCACAATTCTGGAGAATTCTGGAATGAACCGACGATAATACCCAGCTAAACCCAAGAAACTGCGGATTTCAGGAACTGAAGTGGGGGCTTCCCAATCGAGTACATCCTGTACTTTACTGGGATCCACAGAGATACCTTCAGCAGATATGACATGACCGAGGAATGGCACTTCCTTCAGCCAGAAGTCACACTTGCTGAGTTTGGCATAAAGCTGGTGCTCTCTCAGACGCTGAAGTACTATGCGAAGATGATGAGCATGTTCTTCCTCATTCTTCGAATAGATCAAGATGTCATCAATGAATACCACGACAAACTTGTCTAACTCCGGCATGAATACCGAATTCATGAGGTACATGAAATAGGCTGGAGCATTTGTTAATCCAAAGGACATCACCAAATACTCGTATAACCCATAACGAGTAGAGAATGCTGTTTTTGGTATATCCACCGGTCTGATTTTTATCTGATGATAGCCAGATCGAAGATCTATTTTTGAGAATACCTTAGCTCCGGCTAGTTGATCAAAAAGGATATCAATACGAGGAAGTGGATATTTGTTTTCGATGGTGACTGCATTCAGCGGTCGATAATCCACACATAGCCTCAGTCCGTGATCTTTCTTCTTTACGAACAGAGCCGGACAACCCCAAGGTGAGGTGCTCGGTCGGATATAGCCTTTATCCAGCAACTCTTGTAACTGGATTTTTAATTCAGCTAACTCACTGGGAGTCATTCTATATGGTCTTCGAGATATGGGGGCTGTGCCAGGCTGTAACTCAATGACAAACTCAATATCCCGATCGGGAGGCATACCTGGCAAGTCCTCCGGAAACACATCGGGGTACTCACAAACCACTGGAATTACCTCTAGGATTTTCCCCTCAAGATGGTATATGACAGTGGCTGGAATTGCATGCTGGGAAAGATGAATTTCCATAGAACCATACATGGAAGAGTTGAAATGAAGGATACGAGAAGAGGTATTGATGATAACGCCATGCTTCTTCATCCAATTCATTCCAAGTATGATATCTATCCCATGACTTGGAAGAACAATGGGAGTAAGTGGAAAAATTTTCCCACCCAAGTTAAGGGGAACATTTCGAACTACTTGGCCAGCATTTAATCGGGTGCCAGGTGTCTGAATAACGTAGGGTTTCTCTAGGCATGATACTTGTAAGTGAAGTCGTGCCACACATGCTTCACTGATAAAATTATGAGATGCTCCCGAATCAAATAGCACAGTAACAGGGCAGTGATTAACGGAGAACGTACCCGCCATCACTTGAGTGCCCTCCGGGACTTCCTCCAGAGTAGTGTAGTTCACACGACCAGTCTTGGCAGGTACAATCTTCTTTTTCTGATCTTTCTGGCTGGAACCTTGACTCAGCGCAGGAGTCTTGTAGATATTCTGCCGAGGTGGCAGACGGCAGTCACGTGCAAAGTGCCCCAGGTTACCACAATTGTAACAAGGGTAGTTGTTGGGGCGTGGAGCTTGTAGCATTAGCGGCCTCTGCTGCTGTGTCGGGAAACGAGGTGCCCACTGCTGCTGTTGCTGGGGTGGCCTAGCGACCCAACGGCCCTGCTGTGGAGGACGGTTTGAAGCCTGCTGATTCCCTGTCTGAACCAGCTTATATCTCTGGGGTGCATTGCTGGAGGATCCAGCAGGTGTCTTTCTCTTCTTGTCAGCTTTGTGTGCCATTGTGGCATCTTCCTGCGTGATGGCCTTATTAACCAGATCAGTAAAGTTGTTGCATGTGGTGAGAGCTAGCTTGTCCTGAAGCTTTGTGCTGAGTCCCCTTCTGAAGCAATCTTGCTTCTTCTCACCAGTATCCACATGAAAACCGCCGTACTGAGATAGCTGATTGAAGGTTTGAGCATATTGCAGCACGGTGTTAGTCCCTTGTTTCAGGGCTAGGAACTCTGCCATCTTTCGCCTCATTAAGCTCGTAGGGATGTGGTGAGCTTTAAACCCTGCCACAAACTCATCCCAAGTGAGACGTGTACCAGCGGGAAGTAAAGCCTTATGATTGACCCACCATATTTTCGCAGGTCCTCGCAGCTGTTGCGCTGCAAAGGCGGCTTTGTCCATCTCTGTGCAATTGAGGATGCTGAACTTATCCTCAATGGTGCGAATCCAGGCATCAGCCTCAAGGGGATCATCGGCCTTGTGGAACAGAGGTGGCTGGGTGGCCAGAAAACCGACATAGTCAGTTTCTGCTGGTGCTAGCGGGGGAGCATGTCGACCTCTGCCGGCATTGACCTGGGCTTGCACCAGTTGCCTTATCAACTCCGTCTGCTCGTTGCGGTCGGCGATAAGAGCTGCAACAGCTTGAGCCAAAGAGGGAGGTTGCTGGGGCAGTGCCTCGTGATTGTCATTGTCATGATTATCACCCATCTGCAAAAAGAATCATTCCCCTGGTTAGCCATTTCGCTAGCAAGACTAATCCATGCAAGTAAAGAATGTGCATATATAATATGAACACACGGCATGAATCATTTCTCTCGCGAGATGGTTCACCAAGGGAATTAAAATTTACTTGCTTTGGTTGAAAATGCATCAACACAACAAGTTTCGTCCAACGTAGCTCTAACGTATGCAAAACTGAACCTCACTCAACCATGTTTCAGATTCGAAGACGATCAAACACAACTCAAATCTGAAAATTCACACACTGACAGAAAAGATCATTACGGGAGTAAAATTTACAATAAGCAGCCACGCTGCTTCAGCTGGAACTAGATTCAGTACAAACCAAGCCGTGCTACGGCAACAAACTAACATGGGAGAAGGGTTCACAAACGACCCTACAACACACCACTACGGGGTCTTACACGACCCGGCTACACACCACACTAGCGAGGGGTTATCCTACATGGCTCGAACTACTGAGCCACAAAAGAATTCTCAACCCAAGGTTAGCCTAAAGCTCTATGTTGGTCATCCTACCCAACTATCCTACAGTAAGGCTACACTGCAAGGGGAGAATCAACACTATCCATCCACGTCCTCACGGAGTCCCAGGTCCCGACTCGACTCCAGACACTCCCTCGATCTCCTCAGGGTCCTCTTCCTCTTCTTCTTCTTCTGGCTCCTCCTCTACTGCATCAGCCTCCATCTCTGCTGCTGCCTGCACCTGAGCCTGGGCGTCCTCAATCCACTCCTGGGCCTGCTGAAGCTGCCCCTCAAGGTGCTGCACCATCTGAGTCCTGTTCTCTAACTCCTCCTGCAACTCCTGAATCCTGATCTTCCTTGCTCTGGACTTGGCCTTCAGGGTCTTGATCTTGTCCTGGGTACCAATCATGTGCTGCTCATGGAGGTGAGCCTCTCGAGCCTTGCTCCTGCATATCGCATTCTCCTCACGAAGCTGCTCATACATGTTACTCAAAGCTGAGGAGTAGCTGAACGAGAGTGCTGTCCTGACGCTGTAGTCGGGCATCATGATGTTCAGGTTGCGGTTAACCCGATCTGCATAGGCCTGAGTGGTCTCATCCCTCAGAGGAAACACACTGTAAGGAGTATCTATCACCTCTGCATTATGCTTTTCTGAGAACTCCTCAATGGCCCTCCTAGCTGCAATCTCCCAGGAGTCTGCCAGCTTCCTACCATAGACAGTGAGCTGCCACGAGTCCCAGTCCAGGCGAGCGGGGCAAGCAGGAATCTTCACAACCATCTGACAGCGCTCGGTGCCCAGCAAGCTAGACTCGTGTCCGGAGTACTGTGGGGGCTCAGTGTAGTCAAACGCCCTGAGCATCTGCCACAGCAGACGAGGAAAGTGGCCGGTGTGGAGGGCACTGGAGTGCGCCCAACCCTCAGCGTCCACGATCACGTGCGTGAAGCTAGCCATCTGTAAGAACACATAATGCTGACGTAAGTGACAGTTTTCAAAAGAAACAAGTTTAAACTTGGTAACGCAACACAAATAAATTTTTAAGAACACATAGTAAAAACATGGTGATCCAAACAAATTTTTGTGAAGCGCAACCGAAGGTAACAAAACAAACACACAACTCAGGAATACAAGATGCATGCCACGTTCTAGCGTATCTCACCCAAACAAGTACCAAAATATGGTATACGAGAACAATTGGTGGCACAATTACGTACTCTCCCTATATATAGACTAGTCGTTCCTACGATCAAGGATTTTATAACGCGCTTAACGTGGTTAGTTTCCTGCAGGAGAACACAGAGACAGATATAAATATCCATTTCTGGACCCTTCGTGCCAGCACACACGAACGGCCCCCATGTGTCCTACGCCACACGGGTAACGCATATGCAGTTTCCCACATATTCACACATACATTACCATCCACTATAGAGATGGCACCCAGACGTTCGTCGCTGAATGGGCAGCGCTGCATACGTCATAACAACGTATTCACTTCCCGTACACTCGCCTTACGGGACATCCAAGGGTAGACGTGTCCCAAGGGTCACGGTCATGGCCAACCGCATGACAGGTTTACATCTCGTAACATTGCCTTACGAAATGGCCGTGATCACAATCACACGACATGAAATCCGCACTCCATATCAGGCGGCAGATAGCGACAGGCTCATTTGAATTGAGCCTTATCACCTCCTCGTATGCTCAACATACGGGACCCGCGCACGTATGAAACACGTGGGCTATTCTAAGGACTACCAGAATGCTTACCTTGCTTACCTCAACGTAGGTGCGTCGTTACCGAAATAAGGTTTAACAAAAAGTAAAAGCTGGAAGTGCTGGAATAAAATAGATACTTAGTTGCCACCTAACCTATATAACATAATTAGGGCATACGAACTATCTATTCTATTCCTTAGCGCATCTAGCGTCAACTTTTCGAAAACTTTAAATCGTTGCAAGGTAATCACCCCAGTGCAATTTAGAGCTCTGATGCCAGCTGTAGCAGCACCGTCCAAATTAGACCGGCTTAAATGCACTAACCATCATCTTAATACTTAATCCAGTTACTGTGCACTTAAAACGGTGTAACCTGACAGGCTGTCGGGTAAAATCCCGATTAAACTACTGTACTCCAGGATCACAATTGCACTTAGACCCGTACGAAGACGAGCACAGGTGTTACCCGCATACAGAAATCTTCAAATTAATTTACAACACCAGTTTTACATAAAAGTCTTAAATACAAACAACAGAGTTCAAACGCACAGCGGAAGTTTAAAACTGAGTTCGAAATACAATACGATAGCTACGACGACGATAAAAGGTGAGCTCCACATCCTGCCCACCGATGTGACGCCAACCTGCCCAATCTTCACGGGGAAGACGGGGCCCACTCGACGGTCCAACCTGGAGGAAGCGGCTGTCCAATCCAGGACGCACAGATCTCCTCGAAGTCCGCCGGGACACAACCTGCTCAGAAGGGTACAACAACAACCCTGAGTATACTAATACTCAGCAAGGCTTACCCGACCTTGGGTATACCTAGCCCATTACCTAGACATGCAAAGCTTTTTGGCTCTGGAGTTCTTTTGCTGAAAAGCTGCTATAAGTGAATCCTTACTTTCAATATTTTAGCTCCATTTAGTATACCAAGTATTACTAAGTTCGCCTATTCATCTAAAACACACATGTTGGAACAGATTATCTTTTAGTAACTTCCAAACCAGTCTTTTCCATTCCGTTTCCATTCCACTTTCTTACTACGATGTGACAAAGAGATCAAGGCTCTCATAACCGCGAGTCACGGCGAATCGATCCGATTTAACCTTGCAAGGTGGACCTAACTCACACGACACATGCAAGCCCCGTCGGGCCACTCGCGTCAACTGTTTCCACATTACCACGGCATCTGAACTACGCCTGCTAAAACCCAGGTGATGGGCCCCTCGCAGTGAACTCCCGGAGAACCCGGAGGCGGCATCCTATCCAACACCCGCCAACTCCCACGCCCAGCGTAGCATGGCGGAATTCAAATTACCGCTGTAAGGTGGTACACAGCTTACCGGTTTCGACTACCTCCTACTTCCGGTATGTGGTTAGTACTGTTCAATCCTCGATCAGCACTGCCAACAACGGAACGGTCCTCAATCGACACAGGCGGAGCTTACTTTCCATCCATTCCATACCAAAACCAACTCATTTCCGCCCGGTCTCCATTTCTCTTTACTCAACAATTCATTTCAAGCCCAAGCTAAGGGATCAAGATCCTAAACTCGCGAGTGACAGCAATCACTCGACTTCTACCGAAAACCTATTTAGCAAAGCATTTCTATCGACACCTGCATACTAGTATAGGCCCACGGTACCTAGGGAACATGCATACTATGGTTCCATTCAACTCCTAGAACATAAATGCACAATACTTAAATAAACAATGAATACTTTAAATTATGGTTATGCTCCGGGGCTTGCCTTGCAAGTCAGCGGGGTTAACTAGGTCTGCTGGAGCGTGCTCAACGGCGACCTGCTGCTACTCCTCTGCTCGTGGCTCCTGGACCGGCTCAACGATCAGCTCGTGGACAGCGTCGGTCGTGGCGTCTACACGAATAAAATATGTCATGCAACAGATAGGACACAGAGCAATGCATAAGAGCTTACGATGCGAAAACAAGGTTTAAACATTTAGCCTGAAGTGTTTCCTTCGAAAACAACTACTAAAACGACTTAGGTTAGCATGGATTAACAGGAATTTGCTTTGCATGCACGAAACAAAATAACTAACCCTAGCAAGCCAGCGAAGTATAAACAGATCTACCAAAAGTGCATAGCAACAGGCCCTGAAACTTTTACAGTGGACTATACATGAAATGAGTAATCCACTGCAAATTTTTCATAATTTTTAGAGTAACAAAACAAGTGGTACAAAATAAACTAAGTTAAACACAAATTGAATTTTTCATCAGAGAAAAAGTGATAAAATGCATGATTAAGTATTTTTCCTCTGAAGATCCAGATTTTAGAAACCTAACAAAATTTGTTTGGCATTTTTCGCATTTTTCTGTGAATTTCTACACAATTATGAATTATCAGCTGAAATAATTGAAAGAAACATAAAAGATAAAGGGGGGGGGGGCGCTGACAGCCGGGCCCCACTTGCCAGGGAGCCAGGCCCGCTGCTCCCCCTCCCCTGCTTCGCGTGCGCTAGCGCGGCCATGGCCGGCGCGGCGCTGACGGCCCGCAGCGGGGCTCCCGCTGGCGGGGGCCGGCCGGCGGCACTGCTGCGGGGCGCGGGGCGCAGGGCGGCGGCGAGGTCGGGGCGCGGGCGCGGGACAGGGGCGCGGGGCGCAGGGCGGCGGCGGCGGCGGCGCACGCGCGGCTTGGAGCGGCGGCGCGGGGGTGGCGTTCCGGCCACCGCGGCGCAAGGCGGCGGCGGGAGCGGGCGGCGGGAGCACCAGGGAGCCAGGGCGGCTCTAGGGCGCGTGGTAGGGGGGCGCGGGCGGGAGCAGGGAGCCCCGGCGGCGCGCACGGGCGGCTAGCGGCGCGTTCTGCGGCGGCGCTTCGACGACGGCGGCGCCGATTCGGGTGGGGAAAAGGTCGGGGAGTAGGAGGAGGCCGCGATTGAGCTCACCGTGGGTCGATTTTGGGCGGAGGAGACCTCGGAGAGGATCGTCGATGAAGAGGGCGGAGCTCAGCAAAGAACGGCAATGGCGGCCGTGGTCTGCGGGCTCGATTCGGCTCGGATTGGGCGCGACCGAGGTCGGGAAAGGGTGGAGTGGTTTCGGGGTGAGGTCGCGCGGCTCTGGGCGCGAAGGAACGAGGTGTGATGGTGAGGAGCGACCGGGATCGACGCCGGCGACACACTGCACGGCTCAGCTCCGCTCGTCGTGAGCTCGGGGAAGGAGAAGAAGGGAAGGGAAGGGATGAGAAGCCTCCAGTTCTCGCGCGAGGATAAGGGCGGCGCTCAGACGCCGAGGTCAAGGCGCGATCGCCGACGCGTGGACGCGCTCGCCGGCGTCCATGCGCCGGTATGGGCGTCGGGGCACAGTGCCGAGCACAGGAGGGGCACTGTTTGCTCGTTTAATGATTTTAGCTCGAGTTTGACAAGTTGAAACTCAATTTTTCATATAGGAACTTGAAATTTGGCCAAAATAAAAGTTGTAAAGAAAAAGAAGATCTACAACTTTCGTTTTGGGCGGAAGTTGATTTGGAGCTCAGATCAAGGACAAAAACGAGATCGAACACAGCTAAGTAGATGTTTACTAAGCGAACGCGATTAGCGTTAACGACGAATTTGAGTCCACGATTAGCGAGATAAATCGTGATTAGCGGGACAATTAACACAGGGGTGTTACACTCACCAGAGTGATCTGACCGGCTGGAGGAACCGGTCTGACCGGTCGGAGACACCGGTCTAACCGGTCGTGCTTGATCAGCAGACCGATTTTTTGGTGGAGAGCTTCCTTGCCCCCCGAGTCTAGGATTTCTAACTATGATCTTCAGAGTATCCTTGCCATCATCAGTCTTCTCCTTGATGACTTCCCGTGCGAGGATTTTGTCACTTGTATCCATCGGTCTTGGATCACCGATGACAACATTCTTCCCCTTAGCTCTTTTGGCTTGTTCTGGCCGAATGAGAACCTTTTGATTGTTCAATTCTAGTGTATGAACAGGGAAAGGAGCTTTGTCAATTTGCATCTCAGAAAGTACCAATAGTCCTTCATTAATGGCCGATTGTACCTGTCGACGGAAAACATTACAATCATTAGTAGCATGAAATGTAGAGTTATGCCACTTACAATATGCATGTCGTTTGAGCTCATCGGGAGATGGAATAGCATGTGACAATTGGATGTTACTGTTTTTAAGTAATTCATCAAAAATCCGATCATAATTAGAAACATCAAAAGTAAATTTCAGCTCCTCTTGCCGATTCTTTTGAATCGGCTTGAGAGACGGAACTGAACCGGATTTGGCCTTTGATGGCCAAACAAATTCAGCAACATATACCTCCTTGCTATCATTGTCCGAACTTTCTGAATCATGATCAAGAATATGCGTGTTGGACCGATGAGGCTTGAAGGTATCTTTGGCATTTTTAAGTTTAAACTCTAAACCCATGACTTTGACTTGCAAGAAATTCACGGTATGATATTCAAAGCCCTCGAGTTTCTCTTTCAAATAAGAACGTAAACCATTAAATGCCAAATCCGCCAAATCTTTTTCAAAAATTGTCAAACTAAAACACCAATTTTTAATTTCTTTAAATCTTTTAAAATAATCTGAAGAAGATTCATCACGTCCTTGCTTAATCGATGTTAAGTCCAATAATTTCGCTTCGGTCTCCCCGCTAAAGAAGTGATCATGAAACTTATGCTCCAACTGGGCCCAATTGTGAATAGAATTAGGAGCAAGTGAGGAAAACCAAGAGAAAACCGTTCCAGTCAAAAATAAAGAAAATAAACACACACGCAAAACGTCATTGAAACCGGCTTCTACCAACTGCAAGACATATTGACTAACGTGTTCCCAAGTCGTACGAGAATCATCACCATTAAATTTAGTAAACTCAGGAATACGCCAACCAGCAGGAAAAGGGGTAAAATCAAACTCGGCGGGATAAGGTTTTTGGTACAAACGCGTAGTACCCATATCTACCCCAAGCTTACTTTTAATCGCATTTGCCAGATCTTTTTTGAACTTAAGGAGATCGGCCTGATAGTGCTGGCTGGTATAAAACTCAGAAAAACGTCATGCATTAGAATTTCCATGCGCCATCGTCTGTGAAGAAGTCGGGATCGGTCCTTGGTTAGGTCCAGATCCTCGTGGCCCTCCCGCTACAGTAGTATTGCGAGATGGTGTATACAGTGATAACTCATTAGTTCGGTTAGGGGCAGCCGAACTTGGAATTGTCTCGAGAGGCGTCGGCGACGGTACTGAGTAACCGGTCTGACCGGTCTGTGGGACCGGTCCGGCAGGTGCAGTGTGCACGGTCGACGGTGGTGGGGTTTGCCCTGGGAACGAGTTCGGCGGCATACCATAGAGTGGTTCAGGTGTGAATTCAAGGGTAGCTGAACTTGGATCTGATGAGTTAGGATCTGACATGGGTTGTTTACCTTTAAGGGCGTCAACATCACTACTCAATTTAATTAAAATGTTACCCGCAGCAGCTTGTGCAGCAATAATCTTTTGATCCATCATGGATGACATTCTATCAAACATATCAAAGGGAGAGAGGCTTACATTGGGGATCTCCTCAATCTTATCCTTGCTAAGCTTGAGAGATGGCCGTACAAACTCCTCCAACCTCTTGACGAGGCCACCACGATCCTTTTTGAAGCCCTTCAAGAATTGTACCTTGACGTGCTCCTCCACAAGAAGGTAGGCCTTGCGCTCCTCTTCGGTGAGCTCCTCCATTATAGCCGTGATGATGTTTTCCTTGTCGATCTCTGAAGAGCTCATCTTCTTCAAGGAGTAGATTAGATCGGTTTTAAAACTAGATTAATCTTTTCCCAGTGGAGTAGCCAAAAAGTGTGTTGACACAGAATCGCGCCAACACACTCGAATGCACTAGAACAAGCAAGAGATCGTCAAAACGATCTGAACCAGCGATGCCCTGGCAGACCGGTCTGACCGGTGTGGAGCAGAGAACCGCAAAGACCTAAAAACGCGAGCTCGGGAGGGACCCCGTCGGAGCTTGCGCGGCTAGGGTTGCTCTGAGGTCGGCAGGCCACTCAGACGAAAGAAGAAAGCAATCTAGGGTTGGAAAAGACTAGGGTTTGAGAGATAAAAAGTAATGCGATATTTTGATTGATTCGATTGGGAATACCTCAATCGGCCTTAGCCTTTATATTTATAGGCCGGGGAAGTCGTACCCATCTCCAAGTCGGTTTATACAAGAATTTCCAAAATAAAACGAAGCCTACTCAGATTACAACTGAACAGACCGGTCTGACCAGTTGGCCTCTGAACTGACAGAATTGACTGTCAACACTGCTCAACTTGTGTAGCTCTCCAGCCAGCAGCTGCTAGCTAGCTAGCTAGCTCGCCGATTATCGACCGAAAGATATAGTCGTACGTCGTTGCGTTATATTGATCGAATCGATTTAACTAGCAATATAATGCAGGGCCTCAGTATTAAGCCGTCTACCAAGCTGCAGCTCAGCAGCTTGTTGGTCGCCGTTGCTACTGTCATGCTGGTATTGCTCGCCGGAGTCGCCCACGGCGGCGGCAGGAGGCTCGTCGTCTCCAGCAGCGAGGACGAGCCGTGCAAGAAGATGACGGTGTACTACCACGACATCCTCTACAACGGCAACAACACCGGCAACGCGACGGCGGCGGCGGTGACCAAGCCTTGGCGGCGCTCACGCCGGAGCGGACGAACGGCACCTTCGGCCTGCTGGTGGTGTTCGACGACCTGGTGACGGAGGAGCAGGCGCTGTCGTCGGAGCTGGTGGCGCGCGCGCAGGGCTTCTACTTCTACGACAAGGAGGACAACGCGTGGTTCGCCTTCTCGCTCGTCTTCAACTCCACGGCGTACAGGGGCACCCTCAACCTCATTGGCCCCGACCTCATCGCGGAGAAGACGCGGGACCTCTCCGTCGTCGGCGGCACCGGGGACTTCTTCATGGCGCGGGGCGTCGCCACGCTGCGGACCGACTCCTTTGAGGGCCTCTACTACTTCAGGCTCCAGATGGACATCAAGCTCTACGAGTGCTACGTCTAAGTGGATGCGTGTTTGGATTCTCTGTTCCGCTGCATGTGCCTGGTGGTTGGTGCTGATTTATTGTGAAAGATAAGTACCGCTGGCTGGCTGGTGACTAGTGTTGATTTGGTATGAGAAAAACACCGCTGCTGATTGCCAGCAGAACAGACATGTAAAAGTATAAAACTAGTCTATCCAAATAGGAGTAAAAATAAGCATACCATTATTGCATACATCGTAATAAAAAATAAGCATACCACGTACTGTGTGCATAGAAAAAACATAGCATCATAATTAGGCCGTCTACTACTTGCCTTCGCCAAATAAAGTACTGTATGTATATGTTTACTTATATATAAGTAAGGATCTTATTACTATATATGTTTACTTATATAAGCCTGCCGCGATATATGCACGGTACTTGTATCTACTCCCTGTAATGCTCTTAAAATCTAATAAATCTTCCTTTTATCGAAAGTTTCCGAACCCGACACCGCCGCGTGGTTTGCTGAGTGCCTATCTTTTGAAGAAGTCCGCCCCATGTGTTTTTTTGTGATGGATCCCGAATGTTTCTAACAGAGGTGAGAGGTGGTGGTTCTTAGTTTTGAAATTGTAATATGCATGCATGTCCTTCAACTCTTTACGCCCTGGAGACGCGGCTTCGTATCGCTGAAGCTGATAATCCATCACCTAAACCAATCGTGTCCGCCATCAGCGTCTATTGCTATAACAGGACATTTTGATTCAGTCGAAGTTTCGATATTTGCATATAACGGTGGTCCGATCATCATTTCAACTAATACGGAAAGGTTCTACGCATGCAAAAGAAGATAGTTATTATGACGCCACCCACATGCATGCAAATTCCAAACTAAAAGCTATAAATATTAAACTAAACATCCGAATTAATTTGGATTTCACCATTATCTTTACTAGGACAAAATTTTCAAAACAAGACCACACTTACCTATGTCTGCACAATATTTAAAAATATTTATTAATACTAAATAATTATTTCAGCTACGGGAACAATATTTCAACAACAAGAACAAATAATTATTCTTACAAATATAAAAAATTAAACATAACAAATAAATAGCACAAAACATTAAACATCCTGAACATTTAATCATGTAGACTAAATAATAGAAAATAAATATCGCGAATAAATGAGTCAACAAGGCCGAACAATTTAATCTACAAAACGAGCAAATAAATTATACACCTCGAACAATTATATTGTGAACCCAAAACAAAACATTACTATATCTATAAAAAATCATGGATAAATTGAATAATAAAGAGTAACTAAACAATATAAAAAAGGATTGGTAAAAAATCGGAATATGGAATTAAAGAATAAATGAAAAAAATTAGACAAGAAATAGTGGAAAATTTATATTTGAAAAATACATCAATTATTAGTACAATTAGAATAAAAAAGAAAATAGATTATAAAATAAGAATAAACAAGAAGAAAAGGAAGTCAGATTATATACTAGTGACGAAATGTTTATTGCAGCATTAGAAATAAGAAGAAAATAAAATAGTAATAAAATTTATAATTAATAAAAATAAGAAGAAGGTAAGGTACAACTTCTTGCATGCATATGGAAGGAAATGAATAAACAATAAAATAAAAAAGATAAGGTACAACCTTTTGCATGCATGTGGATGAAAATAAATAAATCATAAAGAAAATAAAGAAAAGATAATAAGAAAATGAAAAGGAAGAAAGAAAAAGATATTTTCTTATGAACCGAGCTAGCAGTCTAGGTCCAAATATTATTCGGCTAATCCAGCCAGCAGTTGCAAGAAGAAAAGGATAAAATGGGCTAAATAGACTACGCTGCGGACTGACTCCTTTGAGGGCCTCTACGACTTCGATCAGGCTCCAGATGGACATCAAGCTCTACGAGTGCTACGACGTCTAAGACCATACACACACATCGTCGATATACTAACTATATGCGAGATAAATTAAAATGCACGATTGTTTTAGCCAAGTTCTTGAGTACATGTCTTGCGTGTTGTGATGTTGTGTTAAATTGGCATCTTGTTGTATACCTGTGGGAGTTCGGGTTGTGTGTACCCATACGGTGTTGTAAGACGACATGGATGTGCCTGCATTATTCATTCAACATAAAGAGTGTGTTCTATGAGTTCGTCGAGCTAGTAAATGCTACTCCCTCTATGCATCTTTGCAAAGCATAGTTTTATGCCCAATGCAAGTTGACACTTTGACTGATGATTAGTCAAATAATATGTGATTTATGCATGTGAAATGAAATTGCTATGAGCCGCTGAGCTTCTATCGCTGCAATTGATCTGATGCCCAGGTTGCTGTGACATGATGAGCTTCTAACAGGATATGCCATGTCCTGGTGGTGCAGGCAAAAGACATGCCCCTCGGAGACCAGGATTACTAGCTCGCCCTGCTGACTTCTCCTCCGACTGCACAGTGCACACTGGGCACCCTAACCAACTGCTTCCTGCCCGGTGATTCCATCACAGCCAGCAAGGTTGAATAAGGCACGCACAACGGATCGGAGTCCATCGGCACTGATGCAGAAGAGCGTATGCCCATCAGGCCATCACGCCATTCCCCGGACCCGTCCCTGAGCTTGGGCTTCTCTCTCGCTGTGCCCGTCGGCACTGATGCAATTCAGCGGTCTGTTAGTCAGTCACGCGTCGGCCTCTCCGGCACGACTGGAGCTTCCGGATCAGGAGACGCATCCAAGGAAAGGGACGCTCCTGCTTCGGAGTCCGGAGCGCGTGGGCGTTGCGTTTCGCCGCCGTGGCGCGCGGCGATCCGCGGTCTGCCGGCCGGCCGTGCGATGGTGGGCAGCGCCCAGGCGCCCGGCAGGCAGTTGTTACACACGCGTCTTCCGCACGGAGGAGAAAACCGCGTTCCCGACCCGCGCTTCGCGCTCCCACAGATGGCGGACAGCGGAAGGAGCGGCGGTGACCATGGCGACGAGGTGGTCGGTGGTCCGTTCTGGTCGACCAGGGGTGGACGGTGTTTCATTTGCCGTCCCCCCCTGGGGTCTCAGGAGCCGTCGGATCAGAAACAAACGGCCAGATCCGAGTGGAGGATGGCGAGCTGGTACGTCATGTGGGCTTTGAAGGCCCACCAACAAGCAGCCCAGCGAAATTGGGCCAAGAAGAACGAACGAAGGGGCTCCCAGCCTGAAATTGCATTGACACCGCTCTGAAACTCTGACGACGGACAGCTCGCCGGAGTTCTTCCTCCCCGTCGCCGTCATCCACATCCTGGTCAGCTCCCCCGCGACCGATGAGGTGCTCTCCATGCTCTGCGGAGTGCGGATGCATGATTACAACTCGCTTCACTGTTGTGTGTTCTTAGCCGCCCGCCTGCCCAGCCGCGGCGCCTAGCTCTGCGTTCGTGTACACGCTGCTGCTTTCCGGATCAAAGGCCGATGAAATTGTATGTTTGCATCTGTGCTTAGCATAAGAGAATCTATAATGTGGGCAGGTGGCTGGTGATGCATCCCACGCCATGGAATTGAAGATTCTGTGCGCGCGCTCTACTCTACTCTCTCAGTCTCACTGCAAGCTGTTGCTCCGTAGTGCAGCTGTTTCCGTCCTGATCATTTTGTTCGCCTACAAGAGATTAGAACCTTGTTCTCTGTAGAAGATGCTTCTCCAATTTACCAGGGAATGGAATTGACGCCTGACGATTCCAGTGACCACGTTGACCAATGGGTATTTTTTTTTCAAACAAATTTGCAGGCGCAGGCCGCAGGGCAATGGGTACCAGTGCTCGCATATCCGCCATGGCTGGAGCTGCAGGACCAGGAGATACATCCTAGGGAAGGGAGGCTTTCAGCATAGGAGTCCGAAGCGCGTGACCGTGGCACTTCTCGGCGCCGTGGCGCAAGCCGACGTGCGGCGTGTTGATCCGCAGGGCGGCCGCCGTCCGTGAGATGGCGCCCGGTGCTCGGCAAGTAGCCATTCCAGGAGCGTCTTCCGCACGAGTACTGCTCCACGCTCCCATGGCCGGCGGACGGAGGCGGGGGCGACGGTGACCGGGGCGCGGGGGCGGTTGGCGTCTCGTCCCCCGATCTGGGGTGGACGGTATTTCATTTACCGTCCACCCCTCGGGTCACGGGAGCCATCGGATCGACAACGAACGGCTAGATTCGAGCGAGGAGGGAGAATCTGGTGCATAGTATGGGCTTCAAAAGCCCATGAAGCAACTCAATGAGCACTGTGGGCCGTGGCTCGTGATGGGCTAAGCGAAGCCCCCGTGAGGGACGGGGCCTCCCGCGACGACTCCAACAGCGGCGCTGGAACGGCTGGCGGCGGCTCGCCGCCCACCGGCCTCCATTGCCGGCCTCGACGACATCGGCTGCAGGGTGCGATGGGGCCTCGCGCCATGCCCACGATCAGCGACGACTCCCGAAACAGAACAAAACAGCACAGAGTCCAACGGTGCAGATTACAGGACCTCCCCTATCCCCTGTAAGCTTTAACCATGTACGGCAAGAGAAGATTAACCATGTTTCAGGTGTGCTGCGCAGTTGAATCTGTTCTGCCATATGCCCCTGCACTCCATAAGAATCATAGTTCACGGCAATGGCATTTGAAGATACAAAGGATGCGTAATCTTGGGATATTAGGAAGGCAGTGATCATGGGTAGGGAACCGTACAGACGAACCTCACGGTGTGGTTTACCGATTGGTGGCTGCCGATTCAATTGGAGGCGGAGAGAACGCCCTTATCAGTGGCTGCCTTGCTGGCTGGCTGCCGATCCAAATGAAAGAACGCTGTAGAAGATACTAGAGAACACGACACCAATGCCCAACGACCTCGTTGCTGACGCGGGAAGCTAGCTCTGTCTGGAATTTTTGTCCACGCAGCTCGATCAGCTGTCAGTCAATCAATTCAGTGCACGCGCCGGCTTCGCCGCCATAGCTTTACCTGGCGGAGCAGGAGACATATCCGAAGAAATAGAAGCACTTTTGCTTCGGAGCGCGCGCCGCGTGGCCCTTGCGTTGATGTGCGGGACGGCGGCGATAGGGAGCTGTTCTATTGGCGTCCTTAGACCCGCGGCGAGCTTCGACGGCCGGCGATCGGTGGCGGTGACGGCTGCGAGGGGGCAGGTCAGTGGCTTGTCCCCCGACCAGGGTGGACGGTATTTCATTTACCGTCCACCCTGGGGGGTCCTGCTTGCCGTCGGATGGGAAACTATCGGAGGGATGCGAACGGAGGAGGTCAGGCTGATGCGTCGCATGGGCTTGAAAGCCCAAGTAGCAGCCCATTGGTCAACGTGGGCCGTGTCTCGTGAGTCGTGAGTCCAGTGATGCTGATGCGCGCGGGCTGGCCATTGTTGTCACCTCGCTAGAGGCCTCTCCTCCACCGTCGGTGGCCTCGACGACGACGGCGATCGAGGGCCTCGCGCCCTGTCCACCATCTGAATTGAAACTGCTCAGTTGAGTGAGATATTCAGGTGACTGAGAGGTCCTTGCCGGATCTGTTGAGTGAGATATTCAGGTGACTGAGAGGTCTCCCTGCTTTTTTTAATCACAAATCTTAATGGAGGTGCAGAGATCAAACTGAATGGATAACAAGTTTGCAGGTGCAAATGTAGGCAAGGACAAGGGGCCATCAGAACCTCTAGATAGATAATGTGTTGAAATCTTTATCTTGGAATTTGGGAACTTTTTCGAAATTGGATATCGTCAGCTTGTATGAAATTGGATATCCTGTGTTTGTTTTTGCTAAGGTACGTCTCTCCTGAGCAGATTATCTTGGTCGGTAGACATCGGTTCGTTTTTCTGAAAATTGTGTTGGGATTTTGCATATGTTAATCTTGACTTGGTCTCCCTCTTCGGCTGACTGATATGCATGCGCACAAAAATTGGGTCTTGTTGCGACGCGCCGACGCATCCAAATCGGCATCCACCATCGGACAGACATTGGCGTGACCATGATCGCCATAGCCGCCGTCCTTGGGAACGAGCCCCGACAGCCTCCGACCCTCCTGTATTCAAACAGGAATGCGATTTCTGCATCTCCTGTTGTTGCAGGCAAAAGACATGCACTTCGAAGAGACGGAGACCATTTGTGCTGGATCAGCTCGCCCTGCTGACTTCTTTTTCTGACTGGCGACTGCACATGCACTGGGCACCCTATCCATGCCAGCTGCTTCCACAGCCCGGTGACTCCATCCATCGCAGCCAGCAAGGTTGAAGAAGGTACAGCGGAGCCCGTCGGCACGTACTGATGCAGAAGAGCGTATGCCCATCACGCCGTTCCCCGGACCAGTCCCTGAGCAGCTTCGGCTTCTCTCGTTATGCCCGGCGTCGGCATTGATGCCAATGCCATTCAGCGGTCAGTTAGTCAGTCACTCACGCGTCAGCCTCCCCGCCACGGCTGGAGCTTACCGATCAGGAGACGCGTCGCGTCCGAGGAAAGAGAAGCTCCTGCTTCGGAGTCCGGAGCGCGTGCCGCGTGGCCGATGCGCTTCGCCGCCGTGACGCGGCGATCCGCGAGCCCCCGCCGTGCGATGATGGGCAGCGCCCCGGCCCCCGGCGCCCTGAAGGCAGCCGTTTCAAGCGGCGACTTCCGCGCGGAGGAGCAAACTGCGGCCTCGGACCCGCTCCTTGCTCCCACAGCCCCACGGCCGGCGGACAGCGAGGGATAAGGGAGCGGCGGTGACCACAGACCGCGTCGAGACGTCGAGGGGCGGGGCGGACGGCCTGGTCCATTGGTCAACGTGGGCTGTGGCACGTGAACCCAGTGATGTGCGCGGGCTGGCCATTGTTGTCACCTCGCTAGAGGCCTCTCCTCCACCGTCGTCGGCCTCGACGATGGCGGCCGCGGCGGCGCGATCGGGCCTCGCGCCCAGTCCACCATCCGAATTGAAACTGCTTCAACGGCGTTCCTCTCCCCGTCCTTTCTGAATTGGAACTACGGCGAACAGCTCGCCCGGGCTCGTCCTCTCCATCGCCGGCCTCGACATGCATCCTGGTCATCAGCTACCGTGCCGCAGAACCGATGCTCAGCCGTCAGCCTGCATGCCACCCCATTCATTGAAGGGCCCTTGGCGATCCAGTGCATTCTGCTGTTTAACGGGACAAATCTCTGAGACTCTGACGCTAGCTGCTGCTGTTCCGCGTACAATGCAGCATGCATCAACAACGCCTGACGAATTTTCATCCCTGGTCACTCGCGGCGATTATCCAGATTCCAGAGATTGTACTCCAACTAAGAATCGACGATGACGACCAACTGAATTGTACTGTACGAAGTGTCGAAGCCCCAGGATTCACCTGCATATTATTATTATTATTATTATTCTCGAGGCAAATCTGCGCCTGTTTCCTTGCGTAAATTTGTCAAATTATCCTCAAATTTACAGGCCTGTTTTGGATAGTATATATGAGATCCGTTTTCTTGATCCCATGGCAACATCATCCTAGGTTATTATGATCCAAACCAAACGTTTCCAAACACTCTCTTCAGTGGCCAATGCATAAGTGAAGTATATGCAGCTGCCTCTGCCATCGAGACTGCCGGAGGGACAAGGGCCAGGTTGTCGCCTCGCCGGCGGACTCCACCGTCCGCGGCCTCGACGACCACAGCGGCGCGATCAGGATCCGAACTTAAACTTCTTCAACAGGGTTCCTCTCGACGATCGAGAGGCCGCTGCACCTCTCCGTTCGTGTACATGCTGCTGTTTAACTAGGACAAATTAAATCTCTGAGCCTCTGATGCTAGACGCTAGCAAGTTGCTACTATTCCGCGTCCAATGCGTGCACCGACGCCTGACGACACGGCGAAAGCGACGGCGGCGATTGCGGCCGCAGCCGACGCTGCTGAGCAGGTCGGTGTCCGTCAGCGGCAACTTTTTCGGCGAGATAGTGGTGTTCAAGTCGAACGACGCGGTAGCAGTCGGCGCTGGTGGCGCGCACCGATGGGTTCCACTTCCACGACAGGAAGGAGTCGGCCTTCTCCCTCGTGTTCAACGCCACGGCGCCCATGGGCACGCTGTCAACCTCATGGGCGCCGACTGACATCATCGTCGGTGAGGCGCGGGACATCTACGTCGACGATGGCACCGGCGACTTCTTCATGGCGCGCTTTCAGGCTGCAGTCAGCAGCTCGCCCTGCTGAGTGCTGATTTCTCTTCCGACTGCACGTACAGTGCACACTGGGCACCCTAACCAACTGCTTCCAGCCCGGCGACTCCATCGCAGCCAGCAAGGTTGAAGAAGGCAAAACGTATCGGAGCCCGTCGGCACTGATGCTGTGATGCAGAAGAGCGTATGTCCATCACGCCGTTCCCCGGACCCGTCCCTGAGCTTCGGCTTCTCTCGCAGTCTCGCTATGCCCGTCGTCGGCAGATGCCATTCAGCGTTCAGTTAGTCAGTCATGCCTGCGTCGGCTTCTGATCTCCGCCACACCTGGAAATAGACGCGTCCGAGGAAAGAGACGCCCTGCTTCGGAGTCCGGAGCGCGTGCCGCGTGGCCGTGGCGCGGCGATCCGCGGGCCGCCGCCGTACGATGATGGGCAGCGCCAGGGCGTCATCCCCTGCAGGCAGCCGTTCCCGGCAGCGTCTTCCGCGTGGAGGAGAAAACTGCGGCCTCGGGCCATCTCCGTGCTCCCACGGCCGGCGGACAGCGAGGGACGAGGGAGCGGCGGTGACCACGTCGAGCCGTCGAGGGGCGGGGCGGACGGTCTGGTCTGGTCCCCCGACCAGGGGTGGACGGTATTTCATTTACCGTCCACCCCTGGGGTCATGGGAGCCCTTGGATCCGCTACGAGCGGTAGGATCTGAGCGGGTTAGCAGGTGCTTCGTGTGGGCTTGAAAAGCCCAAAAAGCGGTCCAGTGACTACCGTGGGCCGCGACGGATGGGCCCATTGAAGCCCCGCGCGGGCCCGGCGGCCTCCTGTGACGACCCCATCCATTGGGCGGCGCTCGCTGCAGGTGTGCTGTGCTGCTGGAGAGGACAAGGGCCAGGTGGTCGGCTCGCCGGCGGCCTGCATTGTAGGCTTCGACGACCACGGCTGCAGGGTGCGACCGCGGCCTCGCGCCCTGTCCACGACCTGCGACAATCCCCGAAAGGCCGAAACTGAATGAGAATGAGCACAGAGTACGTCCAACGGCGCGGATTACAGACAGAACCTCCCCTGTCCCCTGTAAGCTTTAACCATGCTTGGCATCGCAAGAGTTTCAGGTGTGCTGCAGTTGAATCTGTTCTTCCATGCCCCTGGACTCCGTAAGCAATTACAGTTCACGGCAATGCCATTCGAAGATACGAGGGATGCATTATCTTGGGACCAAGGACGGCAGTGGTCATGGGGAACTCGTGGAGACGAACCTCACGATTTTTCTCACTGATTGGTTGCTGCCGATCCAATTGGAGGCGGTGAGAACGCGTCTCTCTGAACCTCTGATCGCTGCCTATCCAAACGGAGGAGCGCTGTAGAAGATACCGGAGAAGAACGCATCGATGTCCAACGACCTCGGTGTTGACGGGGATGCTAGCTCTGTCTGGAATTCAATATCCGCTAAACGCCCGTCTTGTTCACGCAGGACGCAGGACGCCCACGGCTGGAGCTGCCGGAGCAAGAGACGTGCCGTTGCGCTTCCCCGCCATGGCGCAGGCGGCGGACCGATGTACAGCGTGTTGATCTGCGGGACGACGGAGAGAGAGGCGGCGCCAAACAGCACTTCCATGCGCGTTTGCCGCACGAACCGTCCGCGCGGCGGCGGAGCAAATGCTTCCTCGGACCACGGCCAGCGAAGGGCGGCGGGAGGAGCGGTGACCGCGGCGAGGGGACGGTCGGTGTCTCGCTCCCCGACCTGGCGGGGTGGACGGTATTTCATTTACCGTCCACCCCTGGGGTCGTCCCAGCCGTCGGATCGGCAACGAGCGGCAGGATCCGAGCGAAGGAGGTCGGGCTGGTGCGTCGCATGGGCTTGAAAGCCCAAGTATAGCAGCCCAGTGAGGTGGGCGCGTTGGCGATTGGCGGACGTGGCGCTGCTGGACTGCCGGTGGACAATTGTCGGGTCGCCAGGATGTCGCCTCGCCATTGGGGCCTCGACCTCGAGCCCTGTCCTTGATCCGGCTGCGCCCCTCCGAGGGTCTCTACTTCAACGACAGGAAGGAATCGCCCCCGGCCAGCGCGTGGTCCGCCTTCTCCCTCGTGTAGTCGTGTTCAACTCCACGGCGCACAGGGGCACGCACGCTCAACCTCGTGGGCGCCCCGCCGACATATATCATCGCCGAGAGGACGCGCGGGACATCTCCGTCGTGGGTTGCACCGGCAACTTCTTCATGGCGCGCGGCGTCGCCACTCGCTGCGCACCGACAGCTTCGACGAGACGAGGGCCACGCCCACACTACTTTTCAGAGTTCAGGCTGCAGATGGACATCAAGCTCCACGAGTGCTACCTAGCTCTAATTAAGCCCATGCTTTTGGTAAAATGAAGAGATACTTGGCGTCTTACACTATTGTTGCCAATTCCTTGTTTTGGGATGGGTTAATACTATTTCATACTTGTACCCATGAGCATCTGACATCCATGGTTGTAGTCCTGTGTATTGTGCGTGTGAACACGCATGCCTACCCATAAGTCCTCGCTAGAAGGCCAGTGTTTTGGGATGGGTTAATGAATGGTCAAGCCGTCGAAGTTGCGTATTTACGAGTCTTGTTCAAAGTGACATATTCTTGAACATGTGTAATATCGAGCTCGAACTGATTGCTTGAATACTTCATGGGTGGTTCAACTTTAAGTTTGATAACTAAAGAAAAGTGCCAATACAGATGTTTGTGGATGAAGGGGGGGGGGGGGGGGGGGGGGGAGGCAACTGCAACAAAATGAACAGGTGCTGTGGTGTCTCAAGAACTTGACACATTAAACATTCAAAATTACAATTATGCCAACATTATCAACTATTGTTGGTAACAGAGAAGAACATAGGCGCTCGACAA
Source organism: Panicum virgatum (assembly GCF_016808335.1). Lineage (NCBI taxonomy): Eukaryota > Viridiplantae > Streptophyta > Magnoliopsida > Poales > Poaceae > Panicum > Panicum virgatum. The sequence continues at coordinate 65,283,765 of NC_053137.1, read as the reverse complement.
TCTAAGATCACAATGGGCATGCAATGCACAAATATCTTTGCAATCCGTTCAAACAGAGTTGTACGCCTATTCCCCATGGGTATTGGTGGAAAGGTTTCTCCGAGTATCAGTGTAAGAAAATTGATCTTGCCACTATCTGGTAGAATCGTTTACCCCCTTCTAAAACTTCTTCTATGTCAGATGTTAACCCATCTCTCAGATGATCTGGAACTGTTGCATGCCGAGGAATTCAAACTTTTTTATCCATCATTTGCTGCTCCCAGAGATAATTTATGGTTCATTGCTTACTACAATCCAGGACCTCGTCGATAGTCTTGTTGACCATGCTGTCTCCAGCCTAACATGCATTTGAACACCAGTCTCATGAATACTTCCTAGACAGTAAAGCATATTGGAATCAATGAGAAGAAAACAAGCTGACCTTTACTCCAATGGCAAGTGTTGTTCTGATATTCACCACATGACCCAACCTCACTGAGCCTCCTTTGTTGTCCTTGATGCAGAGTACGGGAACCTGCCTTGTAGATGCCAGGGTTGGTATATGTTTTGTTAACCACTTGGGATTGCAATCGGCTGCAACAAGGACAGCCTGCATTGTTGTATTATAAAATGAGACATATTTGTCAGCTTCAGAGTTCCTCATTTAAATTGTTGTCAAAGATGTATGTAACACTTGAAAGTTGAAATTGTCCATCTTTGTACTTGACTGAACAAGTTCACCAATATCCTTGACTCATTTAATTGTTGCCCACAGAGTGAAAGAGAATAAGCTAATGATGTAGAAATAAAACAGTACAGTACAGATGAAAATGTGTGAAGACGTCATATATTTGATGTGATAATTTATTATTAAGGCTTAACATCACAGTATGCAACAAAAAAAGTTCAAAGTGGCCAAAGTCCAGGAAAATTTCCTAGGGAAGCAGAAAGGCACTGATGTCTTTGTCTTCACTAAAAGAAAAGAGCAAAAAACAATGGAATTAGACACAAATATTCTGCAATTTCACATCTTTTTGCACCTAATATATAAGCATAAGAAATTAAGAGGCTCCAATTTCATAGGTGGGTTTCTTATGAAGGCAAACTAGGAAATAAAACTAACCTGCAGTGGCACCAAAGGAGCTCTACGCCGACCTGAGACAGTTTGTGCTTCAGTAGAACTATGAGTAGAATTAGTGGCAGTAGCCGGAGGCATTCGCTCAAGAACCCTTGTCACGTCATTGACCCCGATAGCAAATTGTTTCTGCAGCAGCAAAATGGCATAAGTGCAAAAGGAAAAAAAAAAACAGAATCTACTGAGCTTGCTCAGGAGACAAGAGAACAGAACAGACTGCCATTAACAATGGCAAAATGTAGTGAAGCCAAGTAAGGATAACAATACCTTCATCCATATCTTTTCTGGTAAACCTCCCCTAGAAACCTTTGCAACCTCCACACTCCTAGAGAAGAATACCTTTTAGGCCTTTCTGAATGTAACTAATGAAGCAGCAGGGAAGGGGTGAAAACAAGTGTTACCTGACAAGTTTCGACAATAGGTCATCAAGAGCGTCTCCTGCAATGTAATCTGAAGTTAGTCTGCATAACGAAAGTGCACAAGTGAATTAGCACCGTGAGAATCAGATGAAAGCATCACAGATCATAACCAAGAGAAAAGTTAATAATATTATAATAAGACAAAGCGTGTACACTTCTTCAGCATCTCTCAACGATTTGGCTGGTTTCAGGGACTTCCTCTTCTTGCTCATCGGCACCAAACAGACTGCTAATAGCCCAATACCCAGAAGAGCGGAACGCTAGCGCTACTGCAAATGACAGAACAGGAACGCTTAAGAAAATGAACACTGAAAAAATTGAGACTTGCAACATCGGAGTGCAATCAATGGCGGACCAAGGATTTGAAACTAGGATAGGCCTGTCAAAAAAATTCAAAGCACAATCCAGTATAATCTAATAGCACTTAATAACAATACGGTCACCAAATTTACAATAACATAATTAAAAAGGTCCTATAATACGTTCAAATCAACAAATTAGTTCAGAACACGAATATTACAATTAATTAATCACTTAATAGAGAGCTAAACTTCATGACAACACACAACAACAATACAAATGGATGCACCAACTATTCAATTAATCACTTAATGTTTGAATTCAGAAGTGAAATTGAGATGGAATCATGAAACAGAATGCGAGAAAGAAGTACACAGTAGGGAATTACAATCGACCAATGGCTGCTGCCTGCTGCGGCAGTTGCCCGTGGCCCCTGCCGCTCGGGGTGGCCGGGCGAAGGGCCACGGGTGTAGGCCGATGCGGGGCTGCGGGATGCTGACGGAGCAGGCCGCGGAGGTGGTGTCAGGGCGCAGCCGCACGGGGCGCCGTCAGCCAGCGGGAAGCGCGAGCCCGCCCAGAGGCCAGAGAAGGCCAGCACCAGTAGGAGCCGCAGGAGTCGAAGGGGGCGGGCGGAGGCGCGCTCGGGCGGCGGCCGGCGGCAACGCGGCGCGGCCGCACGCGAGGGCGCAGGGTTGGTCTCGTGGGGGAACTGGCGGCGTGCCGCGTGCTCGAGTCCCCTCGAGCCGTCAGCGTCGAGGTCACTGCCCGATGTATTTGGTCGGCGGAAATCAGCAAGCCTCTCGTGTTGCCTAGGATTTCATTTTATGGGCCAAGATTTGGGAGGCCCTTTATCCATTAAAAATCAGGCCCATCATACGCCTTCATCAGGCGCTTTTTTCTTTTTTATATTTAAAAAAAATCAAAATTTCAAAAATATATGTCCGTTTTAAAAAATTTCAAAACTACCCCGGTCGCCCTATGGGGGGCGACAGACCCTAGATGTAATTTTTTTCTTTAAATTTACAACGAGGTCCCTGGCCGAAAAAAAATAAAGGGGGCCTGTGGCTCCCACCCCAACGGGCGACAGGGGGTCGCCCCCCTCGGACGACCGGTGGGCCCCGTCCACAGGCACGACAGGGGGGGCCTGTCCCCCCGGCGACAGGGGGGCCTGTCGCCCCCCCTCCCCCTCGGGTGACCAGGGCTTGCTCCCCTATATAAGCATTCTACCTCTATTTCTTTCTCATTTGAGCCCAAAAATTCCACCAAAAATCCAGAAAAAAAGAGAGGGGTGAGGAGAAGGGAAGCGACGAAGTCTTGCCGGATTCCGCACTTGTGATCTGCAGGTTAGTACATTTAGTTTATGTATTTTTTCATTGGTATTGTAGATTAATTTAATTTAATTAGTGCTATAGTAGAACCATTTAAGTATGAGTTTAATGGTACTTTAGTTTTTAGTTACGTAGTAAATTAGTTTAGAAAATTAGTACTACACATTTATTATTACTATTGCAGTACTATTAGAGACATATTTATAAATTAATTACGATTTAGAATAGAATTTGGCATATGCAGTATAGAATTTGAGTGTCATCACGTAGTTATGAATACTTATACGTTGTAGTTGAATTCCATACTTAGTTTTTACGGATTATTGAATAAGGTAGTGAAGTAAAGAGTATACTCGATAAGTATTCTGTGATATACAGATATGTCGAGTAAGATGCAGTTTCAAGTATTTTATGATGACTACAATGTTTTGTATGGCCCAAATGGAGTAGACATTCCTGCCTTTAAGTGCACATCTAGCGCCATAGATAAACCTCTAGAAAGGAGTTTTGGTTCCATATGTAAGTGGCTGCAGCGTGGGTTCCGTGTTGATCCGTTGACACATGTGATGACCGTCCAGTCTCTTGTTAATTGGGAGGTAGAAAGTGATTTATGGGAATTGATGATGATACACAGCACTGATGACTGGCAGAAGTACATGCAAGCAGCTCTAGAGCGTGGGTGGCCTCTGGCCATTCTTATTCAAATCTGGGAGAAGATACAAAATGAAATCCAACATGGTTGTTGCAGCACCGCCCAAATTAATCCGGCTTAAGTGCGCTAACTATTATTTTAAGTATCAATCAAGCCACCGCATACTTAAAACGGTGTAATCCGGCAGCCTGCTGGGTTAAGGATCGAAAACACCGGAAGTCTCACCCGAAGGTGAGCACACATGATTACAAGCAGACAAAAATTCTCAAATTTAATTTGCAAAGCAGAGCTTTACAAAAAGAGTTTTAAACAAATTATCAGAGTTCAACATGCAGCGGAATTTAAATAGAAGTTTAGTTTAAAAACCACGATAACTACGATGACGTGAGGACGTCACATCGAGCCCACCGATGTGAATCCTGGTTAGCTCTAACCAGCAGCAGCTACCTGAAAATAGAATAACAACAAACCCTGAGTATACTAATACTCAGCAAGACTTACCCGACTATGGTATATACTTAGCCGACTCCTATACATGCAGGCTTTTGGCTCTGGGTTTGTTTTGCTGAAAAACTAATAATAGTGGATCCTTACTTTCAATATTTTAGCTCAAATTTATCATACAAACACCAACTAGGTTTGTCTGAATATCTAGAGCACGCATGGTTGATCACATTATCTTTTTTTAGAGTGCCACAGTCATATCTCATAATCTCAACTTTCCAATCTCATTTCAATCTTTTACTACGATGTGACGCAGTGACCAAGGTTCTCTTAACCGAGAGAGACGGCGAATCGATCCGATTTAACCTTGCAAGGTGGACCTAACTCACACGACACGTGCAGCCACGCCGGACCACACATGTCAACTGTTCCCATCATCACCCCGACGTCTGAACCACGCCTGCCAAAACCCGGGTGAAGGGTCCCTCACGGCGAACTCCCAGAGAACCCGGAGGCGACATACACTCCAACACCCGCCATCATTCCACTCCCAGAGTAGCAGGTCGCGATTCAAAGTATCGTTGCAATTCAGGTAATTAGTTTACCGATTTCGACTACCTCCTATGTAAGCATCTAGGCCCTCAAGGTATGTTTCGGTGATTAATGACAACCATTATTGTGACTAATGAGTTTGTGCAGCTTAATAGATCATTATCGCTCATTTGGTCATATGTCAAAAGAGGCCCCTCAATTTCATTATTCAAAAAGGCGATCTCGGTATTCAACTCATTTGTATGTCAAGACTAAAGATCTTTCTAGTCCTAAGTGTCATAAGGTTGAGAAGGACACTTAGGCTAGTATAGGTTTTATAGTTTTTTAGTGATCGCACTATTAAGAGGGGTTAAGGCCAAGTAACTTGAGCATGGACGTGGTCATTTGAAAATGGATGCACACTATGGTCACTCAGGTTCCTAGAAGTTCAAATAAGTGGTTTTCAACTTATATCTCAACAATATTTGGATTTCATTCAAGACTCAAATCAGAAAAGGCAAAATTAGAAAAAGGCAAAATCAGAAAAAGTCTTTAACACCGGTTTAACCGACGCTTTCATTTTTCTATACGTCGGTTAAACGAAGTCAGCAGAGTCTGGACAAGTCAATACATCGGTTAAACCGACGTGTTTGAATTTAACGTCGGTGCATTAGTCCAGAGTTGGTTTTTCCAGGGTGTTTCAAGGTTCTATACACCGGTTAAACCGACGCTGTTTGAATCAAGACGTCGGTGCAGTTGACCAGTGAGATGGTTTTTTCAAGGATTTCAGAAGTTGTACTCACCGGTTAAACCGACGATAAGTTTGAGTTAACGTCGGTGCAGTTGTCCAGAGACTTGGTTTTTCAGTTGATCAGTGGACAACTACACTCACCGGTTAAACCGATGATACGTCGGTTAATCTGCCCAAGTTGCAACGGCTAGTTTTCAGAAGGGGCAGTTTACATTCATCGGTTGAACCGACGATGACTTTTGTGGGGACGTCGGATTAACCGGCGCTACGCAGTATTCTGACAGCTTTTTCTCCAACGGCTCTATCCGTGTGAGCTGCCTATATATACCCCTCCAATGGGTCATTTTGCCTACTCTTAACACCAGAACACTGTGTTCATACACTCATACATTGTTGAGAGCCACCTTTGAGCTTCATCTTTCACATATTTATTCATTCAATCAATCAAGAAGCAAGACTAAGGACTTGAGTAGAGAGAAGCTTGTGTGCATCCGTTCTTGGTGATCGGTTCTTGCTCAAGTGAAGGCCCTAGCTTGTTACTCTTGGTGATTGGCTTCACCTAGGCGATCTTGGTGATCGAGGTGTTTCTCGCGGAGCTTGCCAAGGATTGTGGGAGCCCGGAGAAGAAGATTGTACGTGACTTGAGCTCCACCACGCCGGGATGGTGAACGGAGACTCTTAGTGAGCGCCCAAGTCTCGGTGACATGGGAGGTGACAAGACTCTTAGTGAGTGTCACAACGTGGATTAGGGGTGTGTGCCAACACATCGACACCACGGAAAAAAATCCGGTTGTCTCTTGCCCACTCTTTACTTTCAAGCACTTACTTTCATGTAAATATTCATGTGCTTGACCTTAGAGATCATAGCTTAGCTCTACCTTGCTTAGTTTCATATCTTTGTTAGCTTGTGTAGTTTGCTTTGTTAGCCGGTTGGTGAATTGAGCCTTACTAGCTTTGCATAGGTTAAGGTTGGTTTATTTGTTTTAGAATTTTGAAAAAGGCCCAATTCACCCCCCTCTTGGTCCATCGATCCTTACATCCTACTTCCGGCATGTGGTTAGTACTGTTCAAACTCGGTCAGTAGGGCCAACAACGGTACGGTCCTCAATCGACACAGGCGGAGGCTTACTTTCCCTCCATTCCATATCCAAAACCAAAATCATCTCTGCCCGGTCTCCATTTCTCTTTCATCATTGATTCATTCTCAAGCCACGTTGCCATAAGTAACAGAAACCTATAGCTCGCGAGTGACAGCAATCACTCGACTTCTACCGGATCCTAGTTAAGCATGGCAATACTAACGACACATGTATACTAGTATAGACTCATAGGTACCTAAGGAAAAACATGCATACTAGGATTCCATACAACTCCTAAAAACGTAAATGCACAAATACTTAAATAAACATTGAATACTCAAATTAAGGGTTATGCTCCGGGGCTTGCCTGGGTTTGACACAAAGTCAGTTAGTTAGCTTGTAGTCTTGCACCGGCTTGACATCATCCCAGTCCAAGCATGCACTCCAGTCGGTCCTTCTGTCTTCTGGATTGGTCCACCCGTGCATCATCTTCTGGCTCGGCTTCAACATTGCCCTCCGGTTCCAGTGTCGCACATTTAGGGTACCTAGATGATATGCAACGATGCAAATGCAATGCAATTAAAGGAAAGACATGACTGGGCAATCATTTATCGAGTAAACACAACAAACAAACTCAAAAGGCAACTGGGTTGGTGCTGCAATAAGAGAATTCAGGTTCAATTTATTTTAGTCTGAAGTGTTTCCTACTAAAAAGCATTACTAGCTTACTTAGAAAAAGCTAAGTAAGGATATAAAGCAAGAAAGAATACTTTATTTAACCAAAAAGGCATAAAAGTAAAATAAATACAAGCAACCCATGAACTAGTTCTCGCGAGGTGAACATAACTTATATTGTTGGAATTAACAAGCAACCATGATTTTCCAGCATTTATTGATAACAGGAGGTAATTAAATTTAACCCCAACATGACATACAAGTTAACTTAACTCAAATCATTGCAAGCACTCACCAATAAGAAATTGCCAAACATGTCTAGTCAAACAAGATTTAACATGATTCACCCAAAAATGACATACTTGATGTATTGAACCATGCAGAAAAGAATGGCTTAGCAATATTTTTGGAAAGTGAAAGATATAGCTAGAACTAAACAAATGCAAAAACTTAACTTGAGGACATGATCTAGCAACCAAAATTTACCAGCATGATGATCTATTGCTAAAGCATGCAACAATATTTTGCCAACATTTATTGACAACAGAAAACATTTAATTTAGCCCTAGCAAGACAAACAGAACAAAAATAGATTTACAAACATGCACATAGCTTCTGGTTCTGAAGTTTTTACAGTGAATGAAGCATGCCAAGATCACACTACTACATAAATTTCATAATTTTTCGACTTCCAAAACTGCAGATGTTAAAAAGACAAGCGTAAACAAGCATTATTCATGATTAAATCAAAACATCACAGAAACATTAAACAACCAGCATGTTAAATATTTTTCCTAAGTTATACATGTCAAAACAACGCTAACCCAACTAGTTTTACCTTTTTACCATTTTTCTACTATTTACTAAGCATTTTCAAAACTTGCAACCACTTAAACTAACATTTAAACTAGAGCAAAAACTATTTAGAAACTGAAGATCAACCTGTAAGGAAAGTTGTAGATCTTAGAACAAGGAATCCAACAAATTTTAGTTTGAATTTTTCTGATACTTCTACGATTTTCTATGATCTTTCAAAGTTTCAGCCAATTTATTACAAAAGAGCCCTTCGCAGCACTATTCATATGAGTCTATATCTGTGCAGAAAACCCCCTGGACTTTTGTCAATTGTTGCCCGAAGTCCCTGGTCGCGATTTGGAACAGAGGAGCGCACGGGAGCTCGATTTCCGGCGACGATGCTCACCGGCGGCGAGGGGAAAGAGGGGGAAAAAGAAGAGGAGGTCGGCGCGAACCTGTAGAGGGGTTTGGAGCGCGAGGAGGTGCCCGGAGGAGGCCTGTCCGCGGCGGCCGGCGGCGGGTCTGCTCGGCAACGGCGAGGTTCCGGTGGCCGATTCGGGGTGGGCTCGGGTCGAGGAGCACCGGTGGGGCGTGAGGAAGCTCGTTGCGGGCTCGGTTTGGGAGGAAGAGGGCCGGAGGGTGGAGCTCCATGGCGAGCAGGGGGCGGCGGCGCTGATGGGTGTCAGAGGCGGCGCTCCGGTGGGTCTGGGTGGCGATGGCCGGGCCGAGGAGCTGCGGAACGTCGAGAAGAAGCTCACTAGGGGTTGGGTTGGGGGCGAGGAAGAGCGGAGGAGGGGGCTCCACGTGGAGGTGGCTCGACGGCGAGCAACGGCGGGCGGCGGCGTTGCTGAGCGACAAGGAGAAGAGGAGCTCGGCTCTGAGGTGCAATGGTGGAGAGGCAAAAACGAAATCGGCCTCGACGGATGGCTTAAGCGGTGATGAAAGGAACGTCGACGCGTGGAATTGCCGATGAAAATATCAGCGTCGGCGGCCTCTGCTCGACGGGAAAGAACAGGGGAGGGGGAGAGTAGAGAGGAAATGATTCAACGAAACTTAGCTCGATTTTGACCGTCCAAAACTCAAAACTTCATATAGAAACTAAAAAATTTCCAAGAATGAAAATTGTTCAAAATTTGATTTCCTCCAACTTTTATTTTAGGTAAAACTTCATTTGAAAATCAAATCATGGTTTAAAATTTGAAATGTTAAAACCAAAGCATTAATGTCCTATTCACAGCTAAACTAAAAGTTTTCTTCAAATTTTGTACTGAAACTTGAAAAAAAACATAAACACAAAAGATTTTCACCATTCCAAACTCTACAACTTTGTTTTTAGGCAAAAGTTTAATTGAGCAAGAATTTAAAAGTTATTTTTAAAGCATGTTTGATTGGATTTGAAAATTAGTCATCATTTCATTTGTTAACAAGCTAACAAAAATGTAATTAAAAATATTTTATGCATGCACAGTTAGTGTTAATGACGATACCAACACATGATTAACCTTAACTACAGGTGATTAACACCTGGGGTGTTACAATGGTGCAGATCAAGCAACTCCGAGTATTCGAGGAGAGACCAATTATGTTGAGCAAGATGAGTCAGAAGAGATAGAGAACCAAAACATGGGACCGCAGGGCCTTGCTGATGAGGGAGAGAGGATATATAGCATTGTGGACGAGATGGAGGCAGAAGACCAAACCGCAATAGAGATGGAAGAATATGAGGGCTCATCTGATGACGAGCAGTACTCATTGCCAAAAAAGTGGAAGGAGCATGGTTTTGGCAGTCATGTCGCAGAAGACGTACGAAATCAGGAGTGGGAGTATAGAGGGAATGAGGATACTGCGGAGAAGGCTCAACGCAGTTTGCTACGTGGGGGTACGACTACTAGGACTCCCCTAGTGCTAGTGACATGCTGCATCGTTGTGTTTGTAGTGTTTTTTTTTAAATTACCTAAGGCATGTTAGGTTAGTCCAGAATCTATTTATCGTAGTTTGCAACGGGTTCTGCCATGCCACTGCATGTGTGATGTGTGTTTCATTATCATTGTATTATGATGTAAAATTTAATGGTTCACATTATGTAATGCATTTCTTAGTTCTTATTTCTTATCGTTATATTAATTAAATATGTGCTTTTTAGTATTCTGGTGACATGAAAAGCTCCGAAAATATTAAGAACAAGTTCAAAGATTTCATAGATTCCCGGCTACAACTGCAAATTAATGGTAAAAGTTATGACACACAGAGTCAAGCTCTCAACTGAAAACATAAACAACTAATTGCAGTGGCATGTGCACGCGACAAGATAATTTCATGTTGCATCTAAAACTACCATGCCTTATGGAATGTAAAATGCCGGGATTACATGGTACTACTCTACTTAGTGCACCGAGGATATTTGCCCTTCCTAATTGCTTCGGGCCCGGCTTCCTTTGCACGGCGTGCCCTCTCTCGCTTTCTCTCTCTGTCAGCTTCACGTTCGGCCGCCGCCTTACGATCCACCTCCTCCATCCTCTTGCGGATCTCTTCTTGCTCTTTCTTGCGCTTCTCCTCTTGCTGTTCCTCGTGCTTCATTCGACGCCAACGTTCTGCAGCCCACCTTGCTTGTTGTTCCACAAAGTCCTTTGCCTGCTGCGACTGCACGGTGTCGAACCACTGCATAAAATCACAAAGAGGCGGAGGAGACTTTGTCCAACAAAAGTTAGAATCATAACTCAATGTTAGGTTACAAAGAAAAATAGCGTATGTTGTCCTGCTACCTTGACCCGGTCTTTGCCGTATCGCTTAGGTAGATCATATTCGTAGTTCTCACACATAAAGAACCACATGCCGCAGTCATCTCCTAAAACCTCAGATTGCATGAACTTGCATAACGAACTGCAGAAGCACATTGGCACATCAATTCCTTCAGGTACGGTGGCTTCACACTTGCTCCAAAGAATGTAGGTTGATCCTGACGAAGACATTGACGCTATAGTGTGGTGCGCCAAATGACGAACAATGATTTAAGTAATGCACGTATCGTATACCAAATCGATGCGTGAAAATATAGGTACTTTCATAATTCTATTATTTTATGCTGCAATATCAATAAGGTACTGTCATAATTCTATTCTAATGCATAATTAATTTAAAAACAAGTCTGTAATAGTACCCAAATTGTAATACTAAACGAGTGTTCTAAAGCACAAAATCTAATTCAGCTAATCCGCTAATTAAATTAAATTGTTATAGAATATCAACAGATTCATACGGAAGTTACCGGTAGATCACAAGTGCGGAATTCGACAGAGCTTCGCCGCTTTTCTTCCCCTCACCCCTCTTTTTTTCTGAATTTTTAGGCTCAAATGACAAGGGAATGGCGGACAGGGCTTATATAGGGAGGGAGGACCCTGTCGCCCCTGGGTTGGGCGACAGGCCCCTGTCGCCCGTGGGGGTGGGCGACAGGCCCCCTCCCCGGGGCCAGGGACCTCTTTGCAAATTCCAAAAAAAAATTACATTAGGGTCCTGTCGGTCCTGTCGCCCATGGCTTGGGCGACAGGACCCCTGTCCCCCCCATAGGGCGACCGGGGGTAGTTTTGAAATTTTTCAAAACGGACATATATTTTTGAAATTTTAATTTTTTTAAATATAAAAAAGAAAAAAGCGCCCTTCATCAGAATCCGTCAATCCTATATATTTTTTGAAAAAAAAATTTACCCACCTTTCGTTATTTAAGATTTGTGCAATCATCTATAATTATTGGATCTACCCGGTCAAACTTTAACCCTTCCTCTTCCGTGCACCGACTGCCACCAAGGGCCGCGTCGCCACCCTGGCCGTCGTCCCCTCCGCGCGCGCGCGCCGCCCCCTCCTGCAGGCTGCCGCCACCGCCGCCTCCACCTGGACCCCCTGCTGCCGCCGCCTTCTGCGAGCCACTACATGTGCACGCGCCACGCTCCGCCGCTGCCTTGTGCTGCTGCAGCCGCCCGCTGCCGGAGAAGAAAGTGATAAAAGTGTTGAGTTTTAATATTTTCAAAATACTAATTCATCATTTTCAAAATACTAGTTCAATATTTTCAAAATACTTGTTCAATGTCAACCGGACCTTAGAAGCTTTATAGATAATTTGCTTAACTATCTTTCACAAGATGTATAGGAACCAATGAGCATCCATTCTCTCAACAGCAAAATAACGCCAGCCCATCTATGGCTCTGGTATCATCTGACAAACCTCGGTATATGTGCCCTCATTCAGGTGCTTGCGTTAAACCTCGAGACTTTCGAATCCGGACCGTAAAATCCAGAGATATGCATAGCAAAGACACTGGATTTGAATCAACGGGCAGCGTAACTGACAACTGGGTCGGGATATGATCTCCCATTACAAATCCAAATTAGTAAGGATTTTACAACCAACCATAAGCCAAAGTACAACAACGCTACTACCATCAACCGATCCAGCTGGAGCAAGCTTCGATCTGGTCGAAGTTCAGACAAAACATACAAACAATGCCATGTGGTTGGCTGGGCTGATCCTCAGTGGAGGTGCTGCACCTTGATCAGAAGCTGCCACTCTTAAGTCAGAAGTCAGAACCGGGGGTGCTTAGTGCTGGGCTGATCCTCAGTGGAGGTGCTGCACCGCTTCAGGAAGCCGTCGAGCGTCTTCTGCTGCTTGGATGGGCTTGGTCTGCTGTCGATCTGGGAAACGTCCAGTGTCTTCTCCTGCCCGTCCAGCATCTGAAGAACATAACAAAAGAATAGGGTTGTTGATTTCTCGACCAGACTTGTGTGGGTCGCTGAGTCCGTCGTGGAAAAAATGATTTAGTAGTAGCGAGACAGTACCTGCCCCAGATTTTCAAGTTTGCCTTGAACAGCGCCCCTAGGAAGCAAAACCAGGGTGAACAAGACCAATGAGTAAACGGAATAAATTACAACATGATATAGGTAATCAAAGACCAGGACATACCAGATAAAGTCATCGATCGTGCCATGCGAGAGAAGGTAATATACATTTACTGATGAAACCTGGAATTGTAAAGAAAATAATGGAGCTACTGTTAAAGGTGGAACATCAAATTATCAACTGAAGGTATATAAATATTCAAAGAATACTTGAACATTTATATCACGGAAAACATTGTGGTCTCATCAAATCAATAAATCATAAACTTTCACATAAAAAAAGGGACTCTGCTGGTCACAAAATAATGAGTGTCTCATGCTCACCTGGCCGATCCGGTGGGCACGATCTTCAGCTTGAATAATGTCGCCAGGAGTCCATGATAACTCAGCAAAGATTACTGTACTCGCTGCTGTCAAAGTTAACCCGTAGCCTCCAGATTTGATGGACAACTACAGCATTACAATCTCATTAGGCTTTACGCGATAATACTACACTAGATTTGATAAAGAAGAAGTCCATTTTTGACTATCCAACTATCACCTGAGTTTGATTTTGACCATTAAATTCCAAAACCGGATATCCTTGACCATGGAAGTGTGTAAACCGTGTACCAATGGCCACAGCACCCATTTAAAGGCGGTTTTGACTCGTTTTCGGTGGTTTTGACTGCCAACGTGGATCCAATGGCCACCTCAACTACTGACTCTTGCGTCCAAGCGCCGCCACGCGCACACCACGCCGCTGCACGCGGCGGCCGCGCTGCTGTCCGGCCCGGCGCCGCTGCTCTGCTTCTCTCTACTCTACCTCTTCTCTCCTCCCTCACTTCTCTGCTCCCCCACCATACCCGCTCTGCTCTGCTCTACCGCATGGCTTCTCCAATCACCCGCCCTCCCCTCCTTCCTTGCATGCCGCCGCCGCCTCCCACTCACTCGATTCCCCGGTCCCCGGGCAGCGGCGCGGCAAACGAACCGCTGCCATTTTTCTATCCGATCTCGTGCCCCCGCCCGCTTTACAGCCATGCCGCGCGGCCGCCTATAATTCCCGCTGAAGAAGCACCCAAATCCTGCTACTTTACAGCCACCGGCCGGGACCGATCGAAGAAGAAGCGGAAGAAAGGAACAGCGGGCTCGTCGGCGCCCATCCTCACTGCCGCTTCTCCGCGCCGGCGTGGGCGGCGGGCGGGAGGGTGCCGCCGCCCCTGGCCGTGCCTGCGGCGCCGCGGCGGCGGCACCGCGGCGCGGGCGCCGTCAGGGTGGTGTTCGAGTGGTTCACGGAGCGGGCGGTCAAGGCGGTGGTCCTCTCGCAGCGGGAGGCGCGCGGGATGGGGGACGAGGCCGTCGCGCCACACCACCTGCTGCTGGGCCTCGTCGCCGAGGACCGCTCCCCCGCGAGGTTCCTCGGGTTGGGACTCCGCGCCGACCGCCGCAAGGCGCACTGGGCAAGCCCGGGCCCGTGCAGCCCGCCGCGGGGCGCGCAGATAGAGGCAACGGTAGTGTTTCGACCAAACTACTGATGGAATGGACGAACTAGCGAGCGCATGAGCTTCGCAGGATCATGTCTAGCTCACATGCGCTATCGTACAGAGCGGAAAGGGAAGTAGCGCGCCTACGCGTACCACCGGCGCATCGGCAGCAGCGGCGTGGCCGAGCTCCGCCTCTCCACCAAATTCAATGCAATGATGAGCTCCTTGTTCGATTCCTTCAGTCAACTCCTTCCTCAACCTCTCGCAATGCCCTGACTGCGACGTGCTTCTTCTTGCCCTCGTCCTCCGGGAGCGCGGCGAGGATGCCAAGTCCTATCGCGGGCGAGGCGGAGGTGCTGGAGGACCAGAGCACGTCAAGCTCGAGCATATCGCCATTGGCACAGCGGGCGGCGGGAGGCTGCTGGGGGAGGCGGAGCGGGGGCGATGGGCGAGGCGGCCAGTCCGGCGACGGGCGCGGCGGACGGCCAAAGGTGTTCAGAGGAGGGACGGCGAGATTGAGAGAGAGAAGAGAGGGAAGAGAGAGGAGGGTGAGAGAAGAGAGAGAGTTCTGACATGGGGGCCCCACCGCCACATGTCGTCCATGTCAGCGAAACCACACACCAAAACCACTCGATGGTCAATTATGAACAGTTTTGATAGTTGAGTGGTCACAAATACCCGGTTTTTGAGTTAGATGGCTAAAACTAAACTCGGGTGATAGTTGGATGGCTAGAAATGGACTTTTTCCTTTGATAAAACCTGCCCACAGAGTTTGAACATCACAATACCATGTCACAATTTTGATTGTTAATTACATATTTGAAAACAAACTAGACCAGCCTAAGAGGAACTAAGTGGCTTAGAAATTATGCACTCAAATCGCTTAGGCAAGAACTCATACTTGGGTAGTCGCATCACAGTTAACTTCACATGTTTTCAAATCATTCAGGAGAACACTTCGTTATCTAAGGAGTAAAGAGTCAAATTTCCTATCAATGTGAAAAAGTCATGGCAAGTTCCCTCTTAGTTCAACCTTTCTGCAAGGGTTAAAGAAAGGTTATACTCGAAAACAGTTTTAGGCAACTATGCAAAAGCCGAGATCATTGAGTAGGGACTTGAGCAAATTTCAAAAATCAAAATACCAAGACTAATTTCTGGAACTTGATATTTGCATGTACCAGTTATTGTATTCAATACATGTTAATAGTGATCAGCTTTGATACCAATTTGTTATGGATTGACTAGATCAGGAAGACTGGAACGCCTGGCCATGCAGGAAACCCGGCCAGATCGCCGAAGAACAGGCTGCCTAAGGCTGGTTCTATTCTTCTTCGATAACTCTAACCCTAGGACTCAGGCCACCTTTATAGACTAGGCGCCCTGGCTAAACCCTAATCACCCACGGGGGTACTGTTCACGCCTCCCTTTTGGGCTCTACTCAGCCCATACAGGCCCAGCCTACTGCTATAACAATGCAGTTTCCTTTTTTTCTAATTTATATGCAAAAGCTAATTTCAGCGACTTTAAGCTAGATTTAAGAAAAATGCAAGACAGAATATGAGGCACTAAAGTAAAAAACGTACCACTGCTGCCTTGATGTCATCCTTGTTTTGGAAATCTGTCACTAATGTTTGCCTTGTAGTCACAGGTGTCTGGCCATCAATTCTGATACACTTAACTTTCTTTTTCTGAAACATGGTTGTTACAAGTAGGTCCAGATGCATCATAAACAAGTAACATTAAATAAGTTATTAGATTCTTACCACGAGATATTGTTCAATGGCATCAATCAAGGGTTGATGATGAGCAAATATTAAGAACTTGCAATCTGCCTGGATATTTAACAAAGCAAAGAATTTAGTTATTCCTGTTAGGACAAGGTACCTTTGTACGCTTCATACCATAATTCAAATTAGAATAACGGGCCAAAAGACCATTCTCACTAGATGGGATAAAAAAGGTATGCGAGAGCATATTTATAGAATGGGCCTATTCCTGGCAATACAACAACATTGTCGTAACCTCCCCCAAACAGTTTTTTATACCTAACTAAACTTCAATCAAGCTGGTAACAGTAAAACACAATTGAAAATGAGGGGGATTCCTTCCTTTTCCAGTTATACACTAATGTGGTCCCTAATGAAAGAAAATGGAACGGGAGAGAATTATAATTGGTGAAAACTCAACAGGATTATCTGCTTCAGCAAGTGAAAGTGAAGATAGAATCCTCAATTGGAATCATGAAATTGGCAGTAACTAGTAAGTTTCATCATGAGGTTAGAATTAAAGGAAAATCTAATAAATTTATAGAATCAAAATATCATGTGATCACCTCAATTATAGTGCCCAGGAAATCCAACACAGCTGGAGTTTTTGCTACTGCTGAATCGGTGTAGAGCTGTGATTAGGAAAAACAGAATCATACTTTGAATACAAACAAATCATAATAAGTTAAATGGCAGATAAAAATGTGTCATGGGTAGGAAGTACTGTTCACGCCTTGAACAGTAATAGGTCTAGGATATTAGGAAAGATTATATTAGCTTGGTTTGTTATTTCCTTAAATTTAGAGATTGGTTTCTTAAGGGTTAAGTCAGGGTTTCTTAAGGGTCAAGTCAGCCCATCTATATCCGTGTGTTTGGTTGAAGGGTAGGGTCCAACCCGGATGGGTCGAACCCCTTTTTCTGATGTTTGGATGGAGGTTGGAGGGGGTTGGGTCCGACCCGAAGGGGATATTCGGCTCAGATCCGGGTCGGACTCGTCCGCCAAAATCCAGCGGACGAGTCCAACCCCCGTTTCCTCCGTCTGGTTCCGTCTGGGCGCCGGGGCGAGGTCGGGCCGACGGCCACGGCCACGGCGAAGGCGACGGGGCCGGCCGCGGCGGAGGGCAGAAGGGGCGGGGCCGGGTCGGCCACGGCGGCGGGAGGAGGAGGCCGAGGCGGGCGGAGGAGGCCGGGGCCGGCCGCGGCGGAGGGCGGAAGGGGCGGGGCCGGGCCGGCCACGGCGGCGGGAGGAGGAGGCCGAGGCGGGCGGAGGAGGCCGGGGCCGGCCGCGGCGGAGGGCGGAGGAGGCGGGGCCGGCCGCGGCGGAGGGCGGAAGGGGCGGGGCCGGCCGCGGCGGAGGGCGGAAGGGGCGGGGCCGGGTCGGCCACGGCGGCGGGAGGAGGAGGCCGAGGCGGGCGGAGGAGGCCGGGGCCGGCCGCGGAGGAGGCCGGGGCCGGCCACGGCGGCGGGACAGAGGAGGCCGAGGCGGGCGGAGGGGGCCGGGGCCGGGGCCGGCGAGAGCCGCGGGGCAAGGCGGAGGAGGCCGCGGCCGGCGGCCGGATCTGGTGACGGAGGAGGAAATCGGGGTGGAGGAGGCCGGCGGCGGGCAGGCCAAGGCGGCCGGCGGGCGGGGGCGGCGGAGATCCGCGGCGTGCTCGACGAGCGGCACGCGCGGCCGCGGGCGGAGGCGCGGCCTGCCCCTCCTCCGCCGAGTCGCGGGCGGTGCGGTGGGCGGAGCGCAACTGGCCGGGCGGACGAGCACGGCCATGGCGAAGGCGCGGATGGGGTAGCGTGGCCATGGCGGGTGGGGGAGCTGGAGGAGGCGACGGGCGGCAGCGAATTTGACCGCGCCACCGCGGTGGTAGGCGACGGCGGCGGGGAGGTTGAGCGTGGTGGCGGCGACCTCGGCCCCGGATGGCAGCGGCTAGGTCGGCCGGTGGGCGGAAGGCTGCGCGGCTGAGGAGGATGGGGCCGACGGGCGGGCCGCGGGAGCAGGGCCGTGAGCGGATCCAGCGGCGGCGGCGAGCTCGGGTGCGGACGCGGGGGGAGGGGCGAGGTGGCCGGCGGCGGCAGGACGAGGTGGCCGGCAGCGGTGGCGGGACGAGGCGAGTGGAGAGAGAGGAGATGGAGAGAGAGGAGATGGAGAGAGATGAGACTGACATGTGGGCCCCACTAACGGAGTTAGTGTTGCCATCCAACCCGGATTCCTAATTTCTTCAACCAAACATGTGATGGGTTGACTCCGTCCCCAAAATCAGACAGGCAACCAAACAATAGATGGGTCGGCTCCGTTCTCAAAATGAGGGTTGGAGCCAACCCAACCCACTGGTCCCGCAACCAAACACACGGTATAAGGATGGGATTGTATCTCTTTTAATCAAGCAATGAATTATCAACCAATCTAATCTCTCTCTCTATCTCTTCTAAACAACCAAGCCTGCGGTAGAGGGGAAAACCTCGCCGGAGAAGACATAGATCGCGGCCATGAAAAGCATAGCCTAGGTCTAGTTATCGTCGTGGACCCAATGCCCATGACAAATGCAAAAATGATGCCAAATGCAGATAACAAAATATTTGAATACAATTTTATAATATGGAAAAGAAACATGCCCCTGACTTCAATACTAGCTTCACCATGTAAAAGATTGGAAAAGAAAGATGACAAAATTTACGTGGGTGTTCCAATGAACAGATAAACTATCCAGAGATTTCATAACTACAATTTGCAGCATTTCCAAATTGGCTAATTCACATAACACAAACCAACAGGCAACAGAAGAACCTTGGAACAGCATTTTACAGAATTTGTAACTTTTAACTAAATGTCACTATGCATGCCAATATAAACATGCCTTGGAAATGGTAAAAAAAAGTAAATTTCAACTTTACTGGAGTAATATAGATTAGTCTGTACTAGGTAGAAAAGTAGGATACTTGCTAAAAAAAATATAACAGCGAACAACTTTATAAGAGCATAAAGGGGTGCACACCAAACAACTTTATAAGAGCATAAAGGGGTGCACTTTCAGATTACCTTAGTGATAAGATTCTTTTGTGTAAATTTGAGAGAGTCAATCATCTCCTTGGAGTCGGCAGACTCGATTTTGATCTTCAGAGTCTCCAACTAGACAAATACACACCACTTTAGAATTATTTGAAGTAAAATTTAACTTTAATGGTTGCACTGATGCAGAGACGGAACATGAAAACCAAGGTGATGCATAATTTCCCTTTATTTCTGTGTTAAAATATGAAGCCTAAATTGTTGGGCCAGCCTCCAGGAACTCTGTCCCTCCCTCTAGCACAAGGTGTATAATATATTTTCATAATTTACTTTTTTGATGTGTCAGATGTTAATATTATTCTCTATAAATTTGGTCAAACTTAGATTACCTTGACTTAGGACAAAGCAAAATGCCTTACATTTCAGGATGGAAGGAGTACTGTTGAGGCATACTCCTGCTACAGTTGCCTACTACTTGCTACTTCCTGCTGCTGTCCAACATGACAAAATGAGCATGGCCAAAAGCCCAAAACGAAGGGGAGCACTACCTACTCCTGAAGCATATGAGGTGCGAGAGCATTTCTATCATAAACGTCTCAAAAGTGAAATACAACATGCAAAGAAAAATAAAATACAACAAGAACTTTACTTTCTAGAATCAGTTCTGTGTTCTCATATGCTACAATATATGATTTGCAGGCAAATGATAGAAGCAGATAATACCTCTTGAAATATAGGACGGACATGTTTTACATCTTTCTCACTTAAATCTAGAAAGACCTGTTGACAAGACATGGAATCATTAAGCGTAAAACTTCACATAGTCAAGAAAAATACTGGTGTAATGGGAACTAAGATCACATATAAGCTACATCCCTGAAAGGTTATCTTACTGTGCAAGGTCAACATAAACTTCTCGACATTAGTTTTGAGCATTGCGAAGAAATAAAAAGCGCCAACTTAGAAAAGGACCAGTAATAATCAAGCAACGAGGCACATCCAAAAGGTCGTACTAGTGATCAAAGATCTGAGTAGCTGTCAATTCAGATGGAATTCACTTTATTTTTCTCAAATACACAGGAGAGCTGTGTATCAGTTCATTATAGATGAAAACAGAATTTAGATTTAATACACAAAAATCTTGGATTTCAGTAAAATGGAATAACTTTTATTTACATATTACTTTGTATTTCTTATGTTCATGAAAACCCTCCAAGAGGTTACCTGTTGTCTACGTTTAACAGGCAACTGTGAAAGGACATCTTTCTTCAGCCTACGGATCATGACAGTTGCTTTCATCAAATTATGCAGCTCCTCATGATTGCTAGCACCTTGAAACATCCCAAAAAAGCCCTGAAAAAACATATAGTAATCAGTCACAGATTCACCATTGACAACAGAAATTGAAGCAAATTCAAGTCTAGTACTTACACCCTTGCAGTATCTATTGCCATACTCATTAACATTCTTGTACACAGTAGGATACAACGCCTGGAGCTGGGTACGCAGCAGAAGTAGCTGTCACTCTACTTTTAAGCATTAAACATGTGCAGATAAATATGGAAACAACATTTACCTGAGGAAACAGCTCAATTGGGCGAGACAAAGCAGGAGTTCCACTAAGCAAAACAGCATATTTAGCTTTCTGTGGTTGCAAGTCACAATTAGTTAGTTCTGGAAATTCTTGCATCAAATCAACAAAAAATCTTACTGGTCACTTAATCAGGTAACACAACGTTTCCTAAACCAAGAATAATGGATTCAGAGAAGACTTTGGCAGAAGAAAATATAAGAACTGGGCAAGTATACCAAACAACCAACGTAGTATGTGACCATGTGTTATGAGCAGATGTATTGTTCATGTGAATGATATTGCATGGTGCTGTACTATCACTCTCAGGTTAGTTGGTTATCGTTTAATAAATAGATAAGCTGCTACAGAAGTGTTTGTTAGGGATAAGAGATAAAGACAAGATCAGGTCTAGAGATTTTGTTAGGCAACAACAATATCTAAAGCTTCTAAACCATCCCCATGGACCCCATCTGATATAATCCATCCTAAAGTCTATCTTCAACTGTCGCCATTCAGGCATTCAGCCCACTTCAGGTCAGTGTCTACACCTATTGATCGATCAGGACATTGTGATTGGTTGTGATGAAGTGTAGTGCATTACAAATATCCACTCATCAAAATTAAGCCATATACATATTTACTCTCAACAAAAAGGTATTTTCCTCATAAGAAATAACAAACCTGCAGAACAGGAAGTGAAGCAATCGTTCTCTTTGCTTGGCCATTCTTCATAAAATGTGATTCATCAGCTATAACAATCTGGATGCAAACCATTTAAAAGAGGTTATAGATAAATTACGCACAAAACTATTTATAGTTCAATAAATTGCAATCAGGGGACATGCATGCAAAATGGAAGGTGCCAACATTATGAAATCCAAATCCAGAAGTGTGCTTTGTATCTAGCTATTACATACATGCATGCTACCTATGAAAAGATAGTTATTTGGGGTACATTTCATTTACTTCATTCTCTTCAAATGAAA
The DNA here is from genome assembly GCF_016808335.1 of Panicum virgatum. Classification (NCBI taxonomy): domain Eukaryota; kingdom Viridiplantae; phylum Streptophyta; class Magnoliopsida; order Poales; family Poaceae; genus Panicum; species Panicum virgatum. The sequence continues at coordinate 65,262,001 of NC_053137.1, read as the reverse complement.
TGAAGTATAAGACAAAAGTTTCTACCTTGAAATCCGAATCCAGAAGTGTGCTTTGTATCTTGGGAACTACATCATAAGATATCACATTGAATACCCCATCCAAACGAATATCTCCTTTAGTGTTTGAGTAAACTAATCTGAATCCTGCCTTATGTGATCCTCCAGTTTGTGGCAATACCACCTGAAAAGTCAATAATCCATATCCATCAGCATAGTGAATGAAATAAACCTGTATATTATATGCTTAGGAGTTAAGACTTGTCAAACTATGCAGTTTACTTCATATCAAGTTTTCCTCTATACATAAGATAGTAACTGCTACATCAGATTCTACCCGAACCAAATTTATCCAGGTTAGGCACATTGCAACATTTTCCAATGACAATTGTTCTTAAAGCGGTAAGGCGAGGCTAGGCGAGCGACCCCCACCCGGACGCCTAGGAGAACTAGGCGCTAGGCGAGGTGTCGTCAAACAAAAATACACAAAATTCAGAATATAAACTGAATATAAAGTAATATCCTAATCACTTATTTACCATGGCTCTTAAAACATAGCAATCAGCATATAAACTAAGCAATTACCATATAAAAAGAGCAATTAGCATAAAAACTGAGCAGCTAATATCCTAATCAGTGATCTTACTAGTTACTACCAGCTAATAAACAAAGGGCCAAAGGGGACAAAGCAGAGCAGCTAATGGACAAACCGAAGTGCAGTAGCAGACCCATGCTCTGTTTTATATGCAAGCACAGCATAAAGAGGAGGCCAGGAAGGGGACACAGACAGACAGACAGACAGACAGAGAGAGACGCAGAGGTGCAGAGCTGGGGGGAGACATGCAGAGGCAGCCGGATCTGACGTGCTGCTCGAGGATACACCAGTGGCTGGAAGGGAGGGAGATGGAGGCGCAGAGCTGCCAGCGACAAGGGATGCGGATGTGCCGGCGGCTGGAAGGGAGGGAGGCGGAGACACAGAGCTGCTGGCGCCCAAGGATGCGCTGGTCAGAAGCTAGACGCCTACCATTCCTCTCTGCCCCTCTCTATTTCTCGTCCCTACCTCCCACCTAGTCTCAATCCCTCTCTGACTCTTCCCGCACGGCAGCGGACAGGTGGGAAGTACCACGTGGAAACTCTCTTCCACACGCGGGAGCGATTTTGGGGGCAGGCGGGCGGCAACCTCTGCATCTTGCGTGCTGGGCGTCCGCCAAAGGGTGGTTGGCGTCCCGCCGATGCCAAACAGGGTGTAGAGAGGTATGATTGGGGGAAACACCACACACCCTAGGAGGAAGAAGATGCTCCACTTGGTGTAGTTGGAGGCGCCAAGGTCCAGCATGATGGGGACGTGAGACTTCACGTTGATGGTGGCGAAGGGGCTGATCGCGACCTCACCCATGACTGGAGCAGTAGGCGCAGAGGAGGAGCTGGAGACCTCGGGGGACATCAACAGATTGAATCTGTTGAGGGGAGGGAGGGCACAGCCCTAGGGAAGGGGGGTGCCGGGGTGGTGTGGGAGGAGGCGTCGCCTGCAGGGGAGGAGGCGACACCAGGAGGTGGCTGCGCGTGGGTGGAGTCCCACGTGCAGGCTAGGGTTAGGGCAGCGGAGGGGGGGGGGGGCACGGCCGGTTAGGAGGCCCGGACTCGTGATACCATGTAGAGAGGTACGATTAGGGGAAACACCACACACCCTAGGAGGGGGGTGACCTCTTGTATATATAGGCCGTATAGGCTTGTAGTACAAGTAAGAGAGTTACAAGACCTACAGCTATATACATCTAATACAGCGGAAGGCGGATGCCATATGCGAGCTTAGCTAGGCGGCCTGGACGCGCCCAGCAACCTGCAAAGCCCGGACGCCTAGGCGACGCCTTTAAAACTATGTCCAATGGTTTGTTTCTTTCTTCGTTATGTTGTACTCCCTCCGTCCAAATCAGAGGTAGTTTTGGCATTTCTATGTGCATAGTTTTTGCTATGTATCTGGACATATGTGTATATCTACGTGCATAGCAAAAGCTATGTATCTAGAAAAGCCAAAATGACCTATAATTTGGAATGGAGGGAGTATCTCACTATATGATCATAAAAAAACAAACTCAACCTGCATGGGGAAAACCGCCCCCACAGCATTGCGTTAAAAAGAGCTTCTCGTGTGCAGGCTGAGAAACACCCCGAAGGCCGGCTGCCATGGACATGCCACCGAGTGCCCAGGACACATGCCTGGCCTATTTAAATTTGCTCCCACAGGAAGTGTTGAACCCAGAACCTGGGGTGCTACTTGAGCTCTGATAACCAGTCAGGTAGCAGGCCAATTCACACTATATGATCATCATGGTACTAGTAAATAAAGGGATAATTTACTTCTGGGGAAACACTTCACAGATATATATGCTGTTAACTAGACTAGATCACTACCAGAATGAAACTTTCTAAGGGAAAACTAGTGCAAGAAAAAGTTTAGGCTGTACCAATATATCTTCCATGGGGATGTTGAGCCAATTCTGAATTGTCTGTTAAAAAGTAAATTATCAAGTTTAGATCTCCCTTGTACATAAAGAAACTATTGCTGAAATAAAAAAAATGGCAGGTAGAAGAAATAAGAGGTGCTCACAGATGCCCAATGTAACCGCAAGGAAGATGGCGAGATCACAAGAACTGGCAGAAATCATGAAGGCAAGAAGCAACAGCAATTGCCTGCATAGGCAAATAGGAAACAAAATTAGTCCCTGAAAGAACTAATAGAATTTACATCCATCAAATTAAATAAGTCATCAATGATCAGTCTCAAGAATCATGATTTATGAGTTGATAACACAAACCAATATGATTATGTGAGTCTGTTCAGCATTAAACAATAAAGGTAAATCTATCAAACATATAATACTTGATTTTAGGTTGGTAGATCTGCAGTGTAAGAATTGGAATCGAGTGCATAGTTCCATTCCAATGCAGGGCAAGGAGGTCATGAATGCAGGTAATATGGAAATTCATGATGATGGATTGATGGTTCAGAATACAATGATTTACCTGTAATGTCTTTCCAAGACCCATTTCATCTGCAATTAGGGCTCTGCCACCATGCTGTAAAACAAACCTACAAGCATGCAAAACATACAGTTATTTATGGATCTACATCTAAATTCATAAGCAAATTCAAAGCACATACTTAGGCTCCTGGCTTATGGTTACCGTACTACAAAGCTCAAGATATGGTCTCTAATATGGTGAGTAGTTGGGTAGCGATCCAAACAAGCAAGGATAGCACAATGTTCATTTGCTTATAGTATGAGTACAGGTCAGCAAGTCACTCCTTAAGTACAGTACAGAAATGTAATGTGATAAACATAAGTTGAACAGAAATGTATTTTACAGGATATTTGACCAACCGTGTTCTAACTTTTCAATGAAAAATTATCTCAGCATCATTAAACTCAAAATTCTGCATAACATGCCAATCTTGGAATCAATTTTTCACCATCATGCACTAAATAGATTTACAGAATGTTGAATCACTGCACCTGATGCCTTCTCGCTGAAATGGCATAAACTTCGACTCAACATCAGTGGGAATCCTGTCATACAAATCTTCCCCGAGAAAAATGAGGTCAGCAGCTTGCAAAACATCACATCTAAAATTCAAAAGTAAAAAAAAATATACTATTCCAAATTAATCATTTTGATTTACATTCTGCAGCATGCAGCATATTTGAATTTTCAATATTTTCATTGTATATTTCAAGCAGATACTAAAGAAAGCACCGTTTATATCTGAAAACACCTTGGTAACAAGTAGGTGTGCAAAATTATCTATTATATCCAGTTACTAAACATCAGGTGAACATAGATTCTATAAGCGCAACATGGTAAATTTAGATACCTCGAAGATCTTTGGTGCTTGAAGCTGCAAGTAAAGCACGCTGAACTAGCGGATCCAATTTGTGAACCTGCTAGGGAAGTACACTGCGTGACCAAAATGAATATATGCTCAAAAGTCAAAATTTCTCTATGCAGGACATAAAATTCTAGATAAGTTATGTTTGAAGTCTTGAAAAAAACTTCCTATGATATGAGGCGGCAATGCGGCATAATGAAGCTTATACTTTGTGTCTCTTGAGTTTTTGTTGCAGGGTGAAAACAAAAGCTTTAACCTCCACACAAAATAAAAAAAAAGAGAAATCTATTTCCTCTTCATGCGTCCATGCTCATATATTTTAAGTGTTACATTGAACTTGTTTTGAGTTCAACAAGCTAAATGATGCAGAATTGACTACTTTAGGAAGTAGGAACATCATATAGGTTTAATCAACTAAGCAAGAAAGGTAATAAACTAAAATGAATAAATTATCAAAAGAATGTTACTGCAATAAGCAACGTCTTTTTTTATTACAGATGATACCTCCACAGCTAATCCTGGTACTGAACAAAGAACCTCCTCTGCTGTTGATAAAGATGACGGAGGGAATATCCATACCCTAAGGTTTTGGATTAAATAAAAACAATCAGAATAAACATTGAATTTTTCACAGGACCAACTTTTCCAGATCATAGAAAATATCTGATGAACCTGGAAATAAAACGAGTGAGAAAAGCATACCTTTCTTTCACATTCCAGCTGGCTTTCGGGATCTTGCGAAATGCATCCACAAGTAACTAAAAAAATAAACAGAAGCAAACAAATTATAGTTTCATATAATTCTGAGACAGCTGATTCAAGAATTGTTGGGCAGAATGTACCTGATTGTATTGGAACTTCGCTGCAATCACACCGCTAGAATGGAGGAAAAGATTTACAGATATCTTAGGTGAACATCCCTGACTATTATTCACTTGAATGACAAGTGAAAAAAAGAGGGGGATAGACTTAAGCAACAGTTCATATAGAACAAACAGGAAATATCAATTATGTTGTGTACCTGCATTTCTCAATGTGTTTGAGTCACATGGCTGCGAAGGAGAAACCGCTTCTACCTGAGAAATAGTTTAAGGAGTATATGCGAAGGAGAAATAGTTCAAAGTAAATCTGTAGGTTAAGTTGGTCAGCAGTGTTTTCTATGAAGGAACACCGAATCAACTATTTTTGTGCAAAAGCTTGCTAAAGAGGTCTAGAAACGAGAGGGAAAGGTCGATAGAGATCCAAATGAGTAGATCAATTTTTAGTACGCATGATGAGACACGTGGTATGATTAAGGGTGGTAAAGAACCTCAAAATTTAACCTAGATAATCTAAGGGACGGGTTTTTATCTTGTACAATTTTGAGTTAAAAATATAATCATGTTGGATTGTAAAGAGATCACTAGAGCCATGTTGGATTATAATAAAAAAGAAAGAAAAAAAACTAGAAGAAAAAAAAAGAAGAGAGAGAGGGGGCGGGTGACGGCTTATACTAGATTTCCGTTGCCCTCTTCAGCATGTCTAATAATCAAATAAACAACTTAATCAGGGTATGATGGTTCTATTTAGCCGAGCAAAATGGAAAGGTTATTTCTGAATTATACATCAGGAGTCTTTGTGTCATAGGGCGAGTGGCCGAGTGGGCAAGCGCTATGGGTCATGCGCTGCAATTGAACTTCCAGGCATGGTAAATTGGTAATATCCAACTGCAGACAAAGTTGGCACCTTGATCATAATATGAAGAGTACTGCAATCTCATCTTGATGTCTTAAGTATTTGAACCGACAGCGGTGGAAAACATGGGAGAAGAGCAACTGCCATGAACAAAACATTCCGTTCTGGTACTTCACGTTTAGTGAGGGGGCACATCGAAGCCAAGGTAAACTCCATCCAAATTGTAGTTGAAAGGTAAACAAGGTAAGCAATACTGAAATGAAAACAGCATCCACTGATCGTTCAATATTTCCAAGTAGGAAGAGCAGTCGATCCATACAATTGCCCTATGTGAATAAAGCAACCAAGATCCAGACTTCCAGAGCTAAGGAGCAAATGGAGTGTGCATATATCTGGGCCCTTGTTTTACTTTTCCTCTTTTTTCTCCCCTTCTCCCTTCCAATGTCTCTCGAGACAACAGAGCCAAGGGGAGGGAAGACAGATACTAGAAGGCATAGAACAAACCATGAGGACCTGACAACTCAACAACAATTGCAGTGGCTGCGACGAACATCAGAGAGCTGGTGATTTGGGCTCTCTTGTGTATACCGGCATCATAAAAAAAGAATCTATTATACTGACATCCTGTTGTATGCAGATATAGTATACAAATTTCTGTTAATAAGTGTGGTGCCCTGCCACCAAATTTGATGCACAAAAACCACTACTCTCTAGAATGGCAAAACATAATGTTGAGTAATAATAAGCATAATTCTATTCCTACAGCTTTGCCATATTCTCACGGTGGAAACATGAATGCAATCACATGGCTAACCATTTATTTTATGCAGAGATAACATGGCAAGTCCGCATCTTTACAAAACAGAACCATAGCCATGACCACCAATTCAACATGAGTGATCTTTCACCCTCTTGGTATACCCGAGCATATCTTTAAACTCATGGTCATTTACTCTACAAAAGTTCCACGACCTTACCAAACATCCATCGTCAATGTCACGAACCAGTTCAATCTCTCAAATATAATCATACAACTTCATGATAACACACACAACAAAACAGAATAAGAAGCCAAGACAAAATAGCAATAATCTGTAATCTTAATAAATTAATTGCAAAAATTCATCTTTCTATAGGGTACTTGCTGTCCACTCAAAGCATACCACTACCTCAGAAACAGAGGAAAATGAACCTATCAAAATACCAGAAATGGATATCACATGAACAATTAGAACCATAAATAAACTATGGACCTATCAAAAAAATACCAGAAATGGCAGCTAATATCACATGAACAATTAGAACCATAAATAAACTAGTTCCAACCCAGTTAACAATATTCTTTTATGGACGTAAAATATGCAAAAATACCTAAGCATCTACACTAAGAATCATAGCAAGAATCCTAAAACGAAAGAGATCTCATCTTAGCATGGATCAAGTCCCGGGGGTTGAGGACTTGAGCTCCTCAAGCGTTGCCTTCGCCTGATCCTGCAGCAGCTCAATCCTCTTCAAGTACACCTCTAGCTCCAAAATCCGCTGCTTCCTCCATTTCTCCCCTTCCATAGGTAAACCAAGTGGCGGCTCCGATAGTTTTGCACCGAAGGGATTAGTTCCGACATTTATCACTGCACGCATCATCTCCTTAAGTAGAGGAGTCAGGCAACTCTTCTCCGCATCCGAAACACCTGATTGAGGTGACATGACTGGCAACCTGAGAGGCTCTGAGCCATCCATGGTCACCGTCACTGGCATTGGATTCTGCGGTAGTGCTGGGAGGGAGTCTTCCATCTTGACAGGCACTGACACAGGCTGCAATTGCACTGGCTGAGGGGGCTGCACCATGCTGGTGGCAGGGGCGTTGCCAGCGGGTGCAGCGAAATCCGTCGCGCGCCTGCGGCGTCGCTGTCGGCCCGAGGACGGGGACTTGACTTCCCCGTTGGGGCTTGTGTTCACCGCGGCGTCTTCATCGTCAGAGTCAGCCGAGGGATCTCGGCCGTGTTTATTTGTGGGGCGCCAGATGTTGCGCGCGATCTCAAAGATGGCCTGCTCGTGCGGGGAGCGGAAGGAGAAGGTGGCGCCGGACTCGCGGAGGCGGGAGACGCAATTGCGGTACTTGCGCTTGAGGCGGCGGAGCTTCTCGACGAGCTGGCTCTTGGAGAAGTCGAGCTGCAGGCGGCGGTGCATGTCCTCGTAGAAAGGGTCGGTGTCGTACTGGTGCGACGCGAACGCCGTGCCGCGCGCGGCGGTGAACTCGGCGAAGCCGCGGAGGATCACGATCTCGTCCTCCTCGGTCCAGAGGCGCTGGAACAGGGGCCGCCGCTCCCCGCCGTTGCCGGAGGTGACCGGGCCGCCGCCGCTCCCGCCGGCCGGGACCGCGTGGGGCAGGCCGGTGGCGGAGGAGGCGGTGGGGTTGGGGAGGCTTGGGTCGGTGGGGTCGAGGAGGTGAGCGCCGGCGAAGTCGGCGTCTTCAGAATCGCCGCCGCCCACGTCGGGGAATGAGATGCCGGCGGCAGCCGACGGGTCGTCGCCGGTGGGAGGCATTGGATCGAAGATGGGATTTGGAAGCGATTAGGGCTCCGGTTGCGGGATTTGGGGGAATTCAGATCGGCGGGGGTTTGGATTAGCTCGGGGTTCCCCATTTTGGGGGTGGTCGCAACTCGCAAATCTCTCTCTCATCACAGTTCCGCGCTTGGAGCTGTTACGTCTTCATCCCTTCATATTTTTTGTTATTTCATGTTTACCCTTCTGAAGCTCCAACTTGCAAAAGGTCAACCCCTTTCCCCATTATTATCGACACACACACATACACACGAGGCCCAATAACAAAATTGTGTTCCTACTTTGCAATATGGTTAGAACAGTTGACATTTCCTACTTTCTTTGTTTTCCTTCAGCCATATTAATTGTGTAGCGAAGAAAGTAGCTTAACAGCTTAGATAAGGATTACACCATCATATACAGCCGCCCAACATATATGTGGGTGACAGAGCAATAAATCAATGGCATTCATCGACAAGAGGTTAACAGGAGGCAAGCTCAGGCATCTTTTGCTACACACATAGCATCTGAATTCTGAATATTTGACATCTTCCATTTCATATGTTTTAACTTTACACAAGATTTCCAGGTTGGGGTGAGACATTGCTTTTATGAGCTGAATCTTACATAAAAATCACTCTATTATATTTTTGAACTAAACAATAAGTTTTGTAAAAAAAACTTTGAATGAAAATGTTGGGTTTAAAAGTAATAATATCCCTGCTGCTGGTCCTGGAAAAAATAAGTTGACCTTTTCTACCAACCCAGGCCATTGGCCCTGCTAAAAACTAAACAATCAGCTTTGTTTCTTGTTTCCAACATGCAATCCGGCATGGCCCTGCTAAAAGCCCATCACCACGTGCCACGATCGGCCCAGGCCCATTCTCCACTCCCTAAACCCTAAACCCTCTCTTTCCCCTCGCTACCTCGAGACAACAGAAGGTAGGTCTACTCCAAATTCCCCAATCCCCATCCCGCCGGCCGCCGCCATGTCGTCCACTCCGGTGGCCATCGCGTCCCCTGCCTCCGAGCAAGCCAAGTCCAAGAAGAAGAAGCACAAGTCGAAGGACGCCGCCGCAGCCGCCACTGACCCGCCATCGCTCGCCGAGGCCGAGGAGAAGACCGATGGCTACCTAATCAAGCCCCAGTCCCTGGTGCCGTCCCTCGACACCTCCACCTGGCCGCTCCTCCTCAAGAAATACGACCGCCTCAACGTCCGCACAGGCCACTACACCCCGCTCCCCTCCGGCCACTCGCCGCTGAAGCGCCCCCTCGCCGAGCACCTACGCTACGGCGTCATCAACCTCGACAACCCGTCCAACCCGTCCTCCCACGAGGTGGTGGCCTGGATCAAGCGCCTCATCCGCGCCGAGAAGACCGGACACAGCGGCACGCTCGACACCAAGGTCACCGGCAACCTCATCGTCTGTGTCAACCACGCCACGCGCCTCGTCAAGTCGCAGCAGGGCGCCGGGAAGGAGTACGTCTGCGTCACGCGCTTCCACGCCGCCGTGCCCGACACGGCCCGCGTTGCGCGCGCGCTCGAGGAGCTCACGGGCGCCGTCTTCCAGCGCCCGCCGCTCATCTCCGCGGTCAAGCGCCAGCTCAGGGTGTGGACCATCTACGAGAGAAAGCTCCTAGAGCATAACCCCGAGCGCCACCTCGCGGTGTTCTGGATCTCCTGCGAGGCAGGCACCTATGTCCGGACTCTCTGTGTGCACCTTGGCCTCCTCCTTGGCGTAGGCGTGCATATGCAGGAGCTGCGCCGTGTCCGGTCGGGTATCCTGGGGGAGCATGACAACATGGTGACCATGCACGATGTCATGGACGCGATGTGGTCGCTTGACAACTACAAGGACGAGACCTACTTGAGGCGCGTCGTCATGCCACTCGAGGTGCTGCTTACTAGCTACAAGAGGCTTGTTGTGAAGGACTCTGCTGTGAATGCTATCTGCTATGGTGCTAAGCTTATGATCTCTGGGTTGCTCCGGTTTGAGAATGATATTGAGACTGGAGAGGAGGTTGTTCCGATGACTACAAAGGGCGAGGCGATTGCTATAGGTATTGCTGAGATGACCACCGCCGTCATGGCGACTTGCGACCATGGCGCAGTCGCAAAGATCAAGAGGGTTGTGATGGACAGAGACACATACCCAAGGAAATGGGGGCTTGGCCCAGTGGCTCTCAAGAAGAAAAAGCTGATCGCTGAGAGACTCCTTGATAAGCACGGGAAGCCAAACGAGAAGACCACAGCTGAGTGGCTTCGGAATGTGGTGCTTCCCACTGGTGGTGATGTATCGATTGCCAGCATTGCAGCTTCTCCTAAACCAGAGAAGGTGAAGGTAGAACAGGATGATGTGGGCGGTGAAGAGGTCAAGGAGAAGAAGAAGAGGAAGAAGGGTGATGAAACCGATGATGCTGATGCTTCTGTTCCTGTTAAGAAGATCAAAACTGAGGAAGCTGCTGAGACAGTGGAAGGGGAAAAGAGTGAGAAGAAGAAGAAAAAGAAAGATAAGGCTGAGTCAGGATTGGCGGAAGTGAAGGAGGAGAAGGCTGATGTGGCTGACGGCAAGGATGGAAGCGAAAAGAAGAAGAAGAAGGAAGGAAGGAAGGAAGTGATGCCGCGGATCCAGAGACTGCTCAAACTGGAGATGGTGCAGAAGCTGAGAAGAGCGAGAAGAAAAAGAAGAAGAGTCGAGAAACAGAGGAGACGCAGTAGGTACAACTATAATTTATAATGGCTAGTTGTCTACTGTTTTGTAGTTGCAGGGGAGCGGTGGCAATGTTTTCATTGGAACTCTTTGCACAACGATGGTTGTATTGTTGTGTCTGTCATCGTACAGAAAATGCAATGAGGTTTGCTCTCATTCCAGCTTAGTGGTCCATCAGGTCGATAGCTTTTGAGCTTGCCAAACTGCGATGACTCTGCTGTGTTAAAGAGCTCAAGTGGCAGTTCTTAGTCATATTGTTGCATTTTGACATTTACTCCCCCACTAGGAGTTTGCTCTGAGTAGCAGTCTATCATTAGGATTGTCATTGTCATTTTGACATTTACTGTTGGCATTGTCACTGGCTAGGAGTCGTAGTATGCTTCTAATGTGCCAGTGCTTTGAATGATATGAGAACTTGGATCTCTATCCTATATTGTTGTACATGCAAAATCACTGGCCTAGAAAATCATAGATCAGGGATGTGAGAACCGCCCAATTTGCACTCGGTTTAAGTGAAATTATTGATTAATCTATTAAGATAAGAGTTAACACGTGTCCGTCTCTCGACATGTCACGTGTTAATCCACATTTTAGAGATGCTTAATCAATACAATTCACCTAAAACGACCGCAAATCCGGTAGTCCCGATATGTGTTTGACACATGCCCAGGATTAAGCACACGTACCATTATACAAGCAAGTACATTGCCGATGATCCACAAAGAGCAGTTTTACACATTTAATATTACAAGTTCGATATAGGAGGGTTCAGCTAACTTCCAATACAAGCCTTGGGCTCACGAAAATCAAATTAAACCGGAACTTAGAATTTATTATACTTACATGCTCTCACGGAGATAAACTACGCAGCAGATAAATCGATAAAAGCGTAACAAAGCAATGGCGTCTTGCTCAAGGGCACCATTACGGCCACAACGATCGACAACTTCTGGCTCACCTGCAACTAGGTTTAGAAGCAACCTGAGTACAAAAGATACTCGCAAGACTTACGCGATTAAATAAATAAGGATCATGCAAAGGCTCAAGTAAAAGCTTTAAGGTTAATTAATTATTGCATAAGCACGAGCTCCCTAGACTAACACCTAGCAAAATTGATTAATGTTCCCCGAACCCCCATTAAATTTTAGTGGAATATACTAAGAATAACATATTTACTTCCGAGATGCCAAAATCCATTCCAACATGACCGCAACTCTACGAGGAGTTCATGGGATAAAGAGCGTGCTCATAACCGAGAGCGCGTCAATTCGAATTGACTATAACCTTGTAAGGGTGTACTACTTTACCCACACGACGCAAGGACCATGCGGCTCACCCAACCCGCTAAAGTTGGATAAGGGGGTACTCGCGTCAACCGTTCCCAACAAGGCTCGATCATTGAAATTTTCACACCTAGCTTACGTGTAGAGACTTAATTTCCACCGGGGACATCTCTAAACATTCCTACTCACATAGGTCCACCCGGGGACACCTCTAAACCTCTATGCATAGTCCTTAGCCACGTATCTAGGACTGTACATCAATGATCAAGTCAAAGAAGGTAATTGGCTCCTCCGTACCATTATTTGGATATGTGGTAGCACGGAAAGTTGCTCAAAACTAACATCATCCACGGACGGTCCTTAATCGGTCCAAGCGGACTATGCCCATGTGACTTCATTCTCTAGACCCTACCATTCCGCTCGAACCTCGATACTACCAGACCTGACGACCAGGCCGAACCAGTGCGATCAAGGATAACCGGTAAATGTGATCCTCCAAATTATTCCTGTCTAGCGAGCAATATAAATATTCTAAGTAGGGCTAAGCATTTAGTCAGGTTAAGTAATTAACTAACTAACTAGTGCCAAGAACAAGGATAACAAATCAAGAAAGGATAATGCACGCAGATAGGTACAAGAATGCAATACATACATACTATATATAACCCAACATTACCTGGTGAGATAACTAATTAAATTAGGTTAAATAGGAGCAAGGATTCATACTTAGCTGCTTTCTTTGGTTAGCTTCGGGCTCGACCACGAACTGGACTCTGGATTCAGGCTCAACGGTCTCGGTGGGCTCCACAGGTTCGACCTCCGACGATTCAGTCACTATAATGCATGAATGAAATGCCAGAATTAGCATGATGCCATGATTGTGCAAGAAATGCTATGCATTAAATGAGATGCATGCATTAGCATGATGCTATGCTTATGCACGAGTGATATGGCATGAACAAAGAATGTCACAATGCGATGATGCACAAACGTAACACACGCGATGACAACGATCCCTCAACGCGAACGAAGAAGCTAGAGCAAGAACCAAGAAATGAACTTACACAACAAGCATAAATCACAAATTAAATCGAGCATGTAGATGACATTACAAGGAACTCATGGAAATTGGATTTGCAGCAAAAGGATTTTTCTAGAATTAAACATAAATATGTCAATTTTCGGCTACTCTAAACAAGATAAAACAGAAAAGTCATGCAAACTTTACTAAACAAATTCAAGAAAATTATCATAGATACTAGGCATGAAAACAAAGTTAACAAAACTAGTTTCACCATTTTGTCACTTTCCAGCAAAAAGTTATGCAATAAACCACATTTTGGACAGCAAGCAAGAAATCGAGATAAAACCCTAACAAACAGCAAGGAAACATATGAGAAAGTTGCACCACTGGAAATTACACTTCATGAGGAGTCTACCAAAATTTGGTTTGATATTTTTTGAGCAATACTCAAATAACTAAGCATTAAAATCACTTTTCAAAGATAAAACTATAGATAAATCTACAACGAGATAACATGTAAAACAACATTTTTCCTAAGTATATCTCAGCGATACGAACGCAACAAAACAAGTTTTGTATTTTTCGGAGCTATACACGAATTTCTACGCATTTTGCAAGATTGCTGCTCAATAAAACTCGTCGAAAACGCTAGGTGCACTTGGGGTCGCCCAGCCCAGGGACTGACAACGGACCCCACGGGTCAGCGGCCCACCCAGTATGGGTCAAAGCGAGGCCGGGCCTTGACCGCGGCGTGGGCGCGGCCACGGCGCGCGCGTCGCGCGGTGCTCGCGCGCACGCGCGCGGCCACGGCGGCCTGCGGCGGCGGGCGCAAGGCGGCGCAGCGAGGCAGGGCAGAGCGGGGAAGGGAAAGCGTCCACGGGGTGGAGGGAACGGCTGTGAGCCTCACCGGCGGTGGCGCAGGCGAGGAGCGTCGACGGACGGGCGGCGCGGCGGTGTTGGGCAGCGGCGGACGGAGGGCGACGCCGGCAGCCCTGCATGGCAAGGGAGGGGGCCGGGTAAGAAAGGGAAACGAAGGATGAGGATGTGAGGAAGCTCCTCATGCGAGGAATCGAGGCGGCGCTCACCGGAGACGACGAATCACGGCGGCGACCGAGCTCCAGGCGGCGGCAATGGAGGGCTAGGGTTTGGGGAAGTGGAAAGAAGGTGTCGGGCGTGGATAAGGAGAGGGCGAGGGGGCGGACTCGGTGCAGATAAGGATGCACGCGGAACTAGGATGGCCAGCGCGTGGCGCGAGGATGGCCGGCGGCGGTGACGCGTGCGGCGCGCCAAGCAGAACAGAGAGAGGAGGAGATGGGGGAATATTTTTTTATTTTTAACCTATTTTTCAATTTTATTTTAAAAATAGCTCACCCAGATATATATTTGCATATCTAACCCTTTTGGTCGCGCCGGTCTGCGTGGCATGACAAAAACACGCTGTCGCGCCACATGCATTGGAGTGACAAGATGTGCCACGTTGGTGCGCTTCGGAGCGCTCGGAAGGGGTCTGCCAGCTCATATTCCACGTATCAACATTGTCATGCCACTCCCACCGGCATGACAGTATAGCCTTGTCACGCCACCCCCGCTGGCGTGACAAGGTCTGACTTTAGAAAAATTATATCTTTTTCATACAAACTCAGATGGAGATGGTTTTTATAAAAAAAATTGTAGCTCTCAACGAGATCTACAACTTTGTAGTTTTGAGTTTTTTAATTTGAAGTCTTTAAGATGGTTAAATAATTGATTTAAATTTTTGACAGCATATTAAGCACTTTACCTCTATCGGACCATCTCTAACTTGACATGTTTATCATGGTTCTACAAATTAAGTTCTATATAATATTTGATATATGAAATAATATGGACTAAATAATAATAGTTCCATAAGAGATACAATGAGAAATCAAACTATATCAACATTGAGTACGGAATATAATGCAACACTCTAGGTATTACTAATTATAGCTTTAACTTGTGAGTTGGTCCATGCTAATAGCGTGGCTAGTTTTGCTACGTTTTGTTTTTTTATTATAAATACTTTGTTGTAGCAGGCTATTTTGTTTGTTCCCCTAGAGTTTGTTCTTCAACCACTATACATCACTAAGTCTTATTATACATATTTTCACATTGCCTATCAAATTACGTGCATATACATTATATCTATTTTGTACAAATCAACTCCAAAGTTACATGTGCATATGTACAACCGTTTTGCCACCACCACCTGTATGGAGACTTCTCTACTACCGTTGTGCCGAATTTCTTGCGGTCCCTGACATTGTTGGAAGCCCATATACAAATAAGCATATAAAACAATAAATAATTGTGTCATTCTTTTGCATCCATATATTATGTTGTTTTGACCCCATCATAATGCCCCATCATTTTACTTCCATCTATCAGGATCAACCTGTTTTGATCCCCATTAGACGTGTCATACGGCGTAGTCTTGATTGGGTGGGAAAGTCTGATGAATTTTTGTATTCGGCATGGATTCTATAATTATATTCTAATTTTTTTAATTTTTTAATTATGAAATTAGATATTTTTCAATTGTATATGATATGGCCTCTTGAGTCAACTTAGATCATTAGTTCTTCATAAAATCCAATTGTGTAAATCCTTCTCCTTTTTAGATTAATGTATAAATTTCTAGACCATCTCGACGAACGTGGTGGTTCTCTTTTTTTCTATAACAACACTTGCTTAAATAGAAGCAAGGATTCATGCTTAGCTGCTTTCTTTGGTTAGCTTCGGGCTCGACCACGAACTGGACTCCGGGTTCAGGCTCAACGGTCTCGGTGGGCTCCACAGGTTCGACCTCCGACGATTCAGTCACTATAATGCATGAATGAAATGCCAGAATTAGCATGATGCCATGATTGTGCAAGAAATGCTATGCATTAAATGAGATGCATGCATTAGCATGATGCTATGCTTATGCACGAGTGATATGGCATGAACAAAGAATGTCACAATGCGATGATGCACAAACGTAACACACGCGATGACAACGATCCCTCAACGCGAACGAAGAAGCTAGAGCAAGAACCAAGAAATGAACTTACACAACAAGCATAAATCACAAATTAAATCGAGCATGTAGATGCAATTACAAGGAACTCATGGAAATTGGATTTGCAGCAAAAGGATTTTTCTAGAATTAAGCATAAATATGTCAATTTTCGGCTACTCTAAACAAGATAAAACAGAAAAGGCATGCAAACTTTACTAAACAAATTCATGAAAATTATCATAGATACTAGGCATGAAAACAAAGTTAACAAAACTAGTTTCACCATTTTGTCACTTTCCAGCAAAAAGTTATGCAATAAACCACATTTTGGACAGCAAGCAAGAAATCGAGATAAAACCCTAACAAACAGCAAGGAAACATATGAGAAAGTTGCACCACTGGAAATTACACTTCATGAGGAGTCTACCAAAATTTGGTTTGATATTTTTTGAGCAATACTCAAATAACTAAGCATTAAAATCACTTTTGCAAGATAAAACTATATATAAATCTACAACGATATAACATGTAAAACAACATTTTTCCTAAGTAGATCTCAGCGATACGAATGCAACAAAATAAGTTTCATATTTTTCGGAGCAATACACGAATTTCTACAAATTTTGCAAGATTGCTGCTCAATAAAACTCGTCGAAAACGCTAGGTGCACCCGGGGTCGCCCAGCCCAGGGGCTGACAACGGACCCCACGGGTCAGCGGCCCACCCAGGACGGGTCAAAGCGAGGCCGGGCCTTGACCGTGGCGTGGGCGCGGCCACGGCGCACGCGTCGCGCGGTGCTCGCGCGCACGCGCGCGGCCACGGCGGCCTGCGGCGGCGGGCGCAAGGCGGCGCAGCGAGGCAGGGCTAGAGCGGGGAAGGGAAGGCGTCCACGGGGTGGAGGGAACGGCGGTGAGCCTCACCGGCGGCGGCGCAGGCGAGGAGCGTCGACGGACGTGCGGCGCGGCGGCGTTGGGCAGCGGCGGACGGAGGGCGACGCCGGCAGCCCTGCACGGCAAGGGAGGGGGCCGGGTAAGAAAGGGAAACGAAGGATGAGGACGTGAGGAAGCTCCTCATGCGAGGAATCGAGGCGGCGCTCACCGGAGACGACGAATCACGGCGGCGACCGAGCTCCAGGCGGCGGCAATGGAGGGCTAGGGTTTGGGGAAGTGGAAAGAAGGTGTCGGGCGTGGATAAGGAGAGGGCGAGGGGCGGACTCGGTGCAGATAAGGATGCATGCGGAACGAGGATGGCCGGCGCGTGGCGCGAGGATGGCCAGCGGCGGTGACGCGTGCGGCGCGCCAAGCAGAACAGAGAGAGGAGGAGATGGGGGAATATTTTTTTTTATTTTTAACCTATTTTTCAATTTTATTTTAAAAATAACTCACTCATATATATATTTGCATATCTAACCCTTTTGGTCGCGCCGGTCTGCGTGGCGTGACAAAAACACGCTGTCGCGCCACATGCATTGGAGTGACAAGATGTGCCACGTTGGTACGCTTCGGAGCGCTCGGAAGGGGTCTGCCAGCTCATATTCCACGTATCAACCTTGTCACGCCACTCCCACCGGCGTGACAGTATAGCCTTGTCACGCCACCCCCGCTGGCGTGACAAGGTCTGACTTTAGAAAAATTATATCTTTTTCATACGAACTCAGATGGAGATGGTTTTTATA
The DNA here is from genome assembly GCF_016808335.1 of Panicum virgatum. Taxonomy (NCBI): domain Eukaryota; kingdom Viridiplantae; phylum Streptophyta; class Magnoliopsida; order Poales; family Poaceae; genus Panicum; species Panicum virgatum. Next base: position 65,244,188 of record NC_053137.1, on the reverse strand, counting down.
CAAAAATTGTAGCTCTCAACGAGATCTACAACTTTGTAGTTTTGAGTTTTTTTTATTTGAAGTCATTAAGATGGTTAAATAATTGATTTATACTTTTGACAGCATATTAAGCACTTTACCTCTATCGGACCATCTTTAACTTGACATGTTTATCATGGTTCTACAAATTAAGTTCTATATAATGTTTGATATATGAAATAATATGAACTAAATAATAATAGTTCGATAAGAGATACAATGAGAAATCAAACTATATCAACATTGAGTACGGAATATAATGCAACACTCTAGGTATTATTAATTATAGCTTTAACTTGTGAGTTGGTCCATGCTAATAGCGTGGCTAGTTTTGCTACGTTTTGTTTTTTTATTATAAATACTTTGTTGTAGCAGGCTATTTTGTTTGTTATCCTAGAGTTTGTTCTTCAACCACTATACATCACTAAGTCTTATTATATATATTTTCACATTGCCTATCAAATTACATGCATATACATTATATCTATTTTGTACAAATCAACTCCAAAGTTATATGTGCATATGTACAACCGTTTTGCCACCACCACTTGTATGGAGACTTCTCTACTACCATTGTGCCGAATTTCTTGCGGTCCCTGACGTTGTTGGAAGCCCATATACAAATAAGCATATAAAACAATCAATAATTGTGTCATTCTTTTGCATCCATATATTATGTTGTTTTGACCCCATCATAATGCCCCATCATTTTACTTCCATCTATCAGGATCAACCTGTTTTGATCCCCATTAGACGTGTCATACGGCGTAGTCTTGATTGGGTGGGAAAGTCTGACGAATTTTTGTATTCGGCATGGATTCTATAATTATATTTTAATTTTTTAATTATGAAATTAGATATTTTTCAATTGTATATGATATGGCCTCTTGAGTCAGTTTAGATCATTAGTTCTTTGTAAAATCCAATTGTGTAAATTCTTCTCCTTTTTATATTAATGTATAAATTTCTAGACCCTCTCGACGAACGTGGTGGTTATCTTTTTTTCTATAACAACACTTGCTTGTTAATATAATATATATCTAGAGTGGTGGGACCATGGAGCCACCTTGAGCGATGATCTTGACTAGCCAAACCAAGCAGTGCAATAGATAAGTGTTGCGCTGACCAAAAGAGATACAGTGAAAAGAAGGTCATAAGATGGAGAACAACAAAGTAATCATTTCATCAAAACCACTTAATTACTAGTATAAAACTTACACATTTGTATCTTTTTCAAACTGTTATCATATTTTCAGATCTTAATCTTTCAAAAAAAATACTTGATCTAGCTTATAGCTATAATTAATATCTAGGGTGTTGCATTATATTTCATACACAAGGATGATATAGTTTGATTTCTCATTGTATCTCTTATGGAACTATTATTATTTAGTCCATATTATTTCATATATCAAACATTATATAGAACTTAATTTGTAGAACCATGATAAACATGTCAAGTTAGAGATAATCCGATAGAGGTAAAGTGCTTAATATGCTGTCAAAAGTTTAAATCAATTATTTAACCATCTTAATGACTTCAAATGAAAAAATTCAAAACTACAAAGTTGTAGATCTCGTTGAGAGCTATAATTTTCGTATAAAAATCATCTCCATCCGAGTTTGTATGAAAAAGATATGATTTTTCTAAAGTCAGACCAAGGCTGTACTGTCACGCCGGTGGGAGTGGCGTGACGAAGTTGACACGTGGAATATGAGCTGGCAGACCCCTTCCGAGTGCTCCGAAGCGTGCCAACATGGCACATCTTGTCACGCCAATGCATGTGGCGCGACCAAAAGGGTTAGATCTGCAAATATATATCCAGGTGGGTTATTTTAAAATAAAATTAAAAAATAGGTTAAAAATAAAAAAATTCGAGATAGAGAAGCTGACGGATGGGCCCGGGCGAGGAAAAGAAAGAAAACAAGTTTGAAATTCGAAACGAAGGTGTTCCCGAGCTCAAAAATTCACCAAATTTTTACTAGAGATAGATAAAATCACCAAGAACACAATGCAACAAGAATCACTCAAAAATCTTTTGTAATTTGGTCGCGGAAAAAAGAATAAAGAGACTATTTTTGAAATTTCCTTGAATTTTGTGGCTCGGTTCAAAAGTCATAAAATCTTGAAAAAATATTTTTAAATCAACATTTAAAATCTAGTATTTAAATAAAATTTTTGGAGTCCAAGTTGCACAACAAAATTTGAACTTTCTTAATAAGCACATATTCATACATACACAAAATTAAATTCAAAACACAACACACATGCACATGATGCTCCTTTATGCCTTAATGATGCTTATGATGATATTGTTTAAGTGTTAAGCATGTTTTTATATTTGGGGTCGTGACATGGGAGATACTATTCGCTGTTGTTGAGGGATGCTTTAGTTTGGTCCAAAACATAAGGGATGCCTGAGGTGCTGATCGCGAACTGGATTGCCCATATTGCTTGTGCCTGAATCCTTGGATGGCCTTGTGGTACTCCCTGCAGTGGGAAATCACAGCAGTCAGCAGCGTCCCAGCCAGCAGAGATCCCACTCTCATTCCCAGTTTACAACCATTTACACTGCTGGGCCGGCCAGCTCTGATGGGCTCTCGTGCAGACAGCGCCCTCCGTTCCGTTGGCCGCCGGCCCCATAGCCCATAGGGGAGCTCGATGCTCGGAGTTTCAGGCCTTTAGGGCATTCAGGCAATCAAGCTGCCTCGCTCTTCTCCTACGTTGGAGCATGCGGCGCCGGAGAAAGAGACTCGCCGGCGATTCGCTACCGGTTCGGCACTGTGGGGCGCAGGGATGCAAGTTATATTTATTTTGAGTTATTGGGTCGACCCAAAATTTTAATAAAATGAATTAGGATGACATTGTGCGTAATTAATTTAGGAGAAAAAATAAATTAAAATATCATGCCATCGTAATTATTTAGTTGACCCATAAAATACCATTTGGGTTCCCACTTGCATCCCTAGTGGGGTGTCACGCGGGGATTCGGATGGATGGATTCCCCTGGCGGGCCGGGTACAGCCTCGATTGACCCCATAAACAATGGATCCGCCACTGCGTGGGACGACGATGTTTGGCGCCGTCGTAGGCTGGCTGATGGACGGTCGCTCTCGACAGTGAGCTGGTCTTGTCTTGTCTGCTGGGATCCGCTCCCACAATACAAGAAAGCGAAATCCAACCACGGGGAGCCGAAACCGACCGTCACCACGGCCCAGGTGGTGAACTGGCGATGTTCCGTCCCCCCCCCCGCGGATGCTGGGAATCGTGACTCGTGAGCCTGCATTGTGCAGGCACCCTCGCCGCTCATTTTAATTTCCCTCCACTGTATGGCAGTATCTGCCCATCGCTGGCACCGATTCCCTCCGCACGAGCTTCTGCAGAAAAAAAAACAATGCCAGCATCTGACTTCTCAGAGCACTGACCACGGCATTTTGTGAGTTGTGCTACTGTGCTAGCATCGCATGCAAAAAAAAAAAAAACAGAGAGAACAAAGTACAAGATACGGATGGCTAAAATATTGAGGTGCTCGATGTGCGACCAAACAGAAGGCTCGACAGCGGACCACCACCACCCTCCCGCTGCAAACGCGACAAGATATACAAGCGCCCACGGTTTTTCTCTCCGCGATCCGTTCGATCGGACAGCAGGTCCGTTCCGTTGGAAACGTGGACAGCTAAGCTACCCTTCCTCCCGAGATGCTAGGCTAGCTCACCAAATTAACAATATTAATGGCCGGCTTTGAAAAACAAAGGGGGAAATTGGTAATGTCATTACTCAAACAGTCCAGTGAGGTTGAGTCCAGTAGGGGATTCGATTTTCTTCCACCGAAGAAATTAAGGACGAATCAATTAATTAATCAAAGTACAGGGACGGAAATGCGCAGAGGAACTGGACGATACAGAGCAATAACACCAGGCCGACGTACGACGCGCCCAGCACGGTGCGCCACTATACGCCGCGCCCAAAGCAAAAGAAACAAGGAAAACCAGAAACTACTAGAAGAAAAAAAAATTACAACGTCTCAAATAGCTGCAGCTAGCAGATTACACCAGAATAATCACGCGCTTGAGGTCCCACATTATCACCTGCTCAAAAGCAACAAAAAAAAGTTAAAAAAAGCAACAAAAAAAAGATCGAGTGTTAGTTACTGCTAGCTGCTGACACAAGATTAACCGAAATTAATCCTGACCAACATGCTGTATGTTTGTTCTTCACTGCAAAATTCACTTGCTTTGGAAGGTATATATGGTGCTTTTCTTTTTGCAGCACTCTAGCTAGTCTATACGTAATTCAATTCCTAGCTACTTCATCTACATGAACACTTTCAGTAACAAGCTGTTGATCGAAGAAGCTGGCGCGTGCCTGCATAATAGTACCTCGAATGAAGAAGATGTCGATCTTCTACTTGGTGATGGCCCAGACGGCGTAGATGATGCCGGGGAGGTAGCCGAAGAAGGTGAGGACGAGGCAGATCCAGAACTCAACCTGCAAGATACAGAGTCATCAGCCGCCTTAAACACAGAGTCTTAAACAAATGGTAAACCAGAGCACAGTATCATGCATGCGATGCGAGCACGCCGGCCGGCTGCGAATCAGCAAAGGAAGACGAATGGAGACTTACCCCGCAGCCGAACTTGAAGAAGACCCCGAGCGGCGGCAGGATGATGGCGAGGATGATGTCGATGCAGGTCGCCGTGCCGTCCGACATCTTCTCGGTCGATCTCTTTTATCTCGGCCGCCGAGTAGGAGGAAGAGGGGAGAAAATATCAGATAGAGCCCAGATCGAGCGAGCAAGTTGCAGCGGCTGAGCTTGAGTGCGATGAGCTGAGCTCTCCCGGCCGCCGGCTTATAAAGACGAGGCGGCGAGCGGGCCACCGGGCTCCCGGCACGTGGCCTGCGTCTGCCAAGATGCCAAGGGGCCGGGGCGGGTATCGGATCCGAAGGTTCCCCGGCCGCGTGCGCCGAGCTGTCCGGCATCGACGGCCAGCGCGGACAGATCCATCCATAGGACGGATCGATCGGTGGCGCCGCCCTCCGGCTGAATTTAGCTAGCTAGCTTAGGGTTCGTTATTACGTTTCATTCTGGCTGGTTATATTTTGTGATGCTAGCTTGACATCCAAGGTGTAGAGTGGAACTGGATCAACCGTAGTTTCCATTGATCACCGGCATAGCCTATATATACATCCAACTCAATGAAGGGATCAAAACTACCCTAGATTACAGGACGCGCTGGCGTTCCAGGAAGAACGAAGTCGTGGGCGTGTGCGTCCGAGTCTTGGTGATCCGCAGAGCGCGCCGAGGCGAGGACGTGGCGACCGCGTCGGGAACGTGATCCGCAGAGCGCGCCGTGGAGAGGACGTCGTGACCGCATCGGGAACGTGCGCTGAGTCCGCATGCGGCACGGGATAGTCGCGTAGACAGTTGGGCTTCAACACCCCACTGCAGTCTCAGCTTCGCGATCCGACGCAGAGACAGGAACGGAAGTCCTCGAAGAGTGTCGTCGGCAGACCCTTTGTAAAGATGTCCGCAAACTGTCTGGCGCTGGGAATCTGGAGAACGCGAAGCTCACCGATCGCCACCTTCTCCCGAACGAAGTGGATGTCGATTTCGATGTGTTTCGTGCGCCGGTGATGGACTGGATTGCGCGACATGTACACGCTGGAGACGTTGTCGCAGTAGGCTATGGTAGCCTGTGTAGCGTTGCAGTAGAGCTCCCGTAGTAGTTGCCGAAGCCATGTGCACTTGGACACAGCGTTTGCCACCCCGCGATGATCCGCCTCCGCGCTCGAACGGGACACAGTCGTCTGGCGTTTTAAGGACCACGAGACCAACGAGTCGCCGAGGAAGACAGCGAAGCCCGACGTGGAACGTCGCGTGTCTGGGCAGACGGCCCAGTCCGCGTCGGTGTACGCGGTGATTGTTGGAGAAGATGACGCCAGGAGCTGGAGGCCGAGCGACGAAGTCCCCTTGATGTAGCGGAGGATGCGCTTGAGAAGTGCGGAGTGCGCCACGGTGGGAGCATGCATATGCAAGCAAGCTTGCTGCACAGCATATGCAATGTCCGGCCGCGTCAGAGTGAGGTACTGGAGCGCCCCTGCCATGCTGCGGTACCAGGACGCATCGGTCTTTCTTAGCGGCACACCATCTGAGCTTGAGGCCTTGGAGGAAGTCTCGGCCGGCGTCGCGACAGGCTTGCAGTTGGACATCCCGGCCCGATCGAGGACGTCGAGGGCGTAGGAGGACTGAGAGAGCAAGAAGCCCTCGCGATTGCGCTGAACGTCGATGCCGAGGAAGTAGCTCACGGGCCCCATGTCCTTGACAGCAAATGCGGACTGCAAGGTACGCACGATGTGCTGAAGGAGTTCCTGCGATGACGCCGACAGGATCATGTCGTCGACGTAGAGGAGAAGATACGCCATGGCGTTCCCGCGTTTGTAGACGAACAAGGAGCTGTCAGTGCGTGTTTGCCTGAAGCCGATGGACAGCGCGTGCTCGACGAAGCGTTGGAACCATGCTCGAGGTGCTTGGCGAAGGCCGTAGAGCGAGCGGGAGAGCAGGCAGACATCGTTAGGGCGCGCAGGATCGGCGAAGCCAGGCGGCTGCTGGCAGTAGACGCGCTCTTGAATGTTGCCGTGGAGGAACGCATTTGATCCTTCGAGTTGGTGTGCTGGCCAGTTCTTGGAGGCGATGATGGTGAGGACGGTGTGAATGGTGGCCGGTTTCACAACTGGGGAGAAAGTTTCACCGAAGTCGATCTCCGGTTGCTGACGATCACCGCGCACAACCCAACGAGCTTTGCAACGCTCGAACGTGCCGTCGGACCCCGTCTTGATCTTCCACACCCACTTGCCAGAGAGGACGCGGGCGTCAGGAGGACGCGGAACAAGAGTCCACGTTTTGTTGCGTAGAAGAGCGTCGAACTCCTGTTGCATGGCGTCGCGCCAGTGCGGGTCACGAAGAGCCACACGAACCGACTGAGGGACAACAGATACTGGCGACGTGCCGGTGAGCGCGTACTTGGGGTTGGGCTTGAAGATGCCGTCGCGCGCGCGTGTCACCATGGTGTGCTGGCGAGGAGGTGGAGGAGCGGACGTGACGTCGGGTGAAGCTCCCACAGGTGTTAGCGTTGCAGAGGAGCTTGGTGCAGCAGCTGGCGACGGCGGCGGCAGTGGCGTGGATGGCTGGTGGCGTGGCGCGACGTAGGCAGGCGTGGCGTGCACTGGTAGCAGTGTATCGTCGTCGGCAGAGGTCGGAAAGGGCGAGGGCTATCGTGACCTCGCAGGCGATTCACGGAACGGGAAGGCGTGTTCCACGAACGTGACGTGCCGAGACATGTAGACGCGACCGGTGACGACATCGTAGCAGCGATAGCCGCGGTGATCGCTGGGGTAGCCGAGGAAGACGCAAGCCACCGAGCGGGGACTGAGCTTGTGAGGCGACGTGGCCGTGGTGTTGGGGTAGCAGAGACAGCCGAAAACGCGGAGTTCATCATAGCGCGGGGGATCACCAAGAAGCAGATGGTGCGGCGTGATCTGCCCGGTGGCGCGACAGGGACGCCGGTTGATGAGGTACGTCGCCGTGTTCAGAGCTTCAGCCCAAAAGGAGAGGGGAGCTGCACTGTGAAGAAGCAAAGTACGTATACAGTTGTTAATGGTGCGCAAAATCCTCTCTGCCTTGCCGTTTTGCTGGGAAGTGTATGGACAGGAGAGGCGGAACGCCGTGCCCTGAGCCGAGAAGAAGGAGCGCAAGGCAACGTTGTCATATTCAGTGCCGTTGTCGGACTGAAAAGCGACGATGGGAAGCCGGAATTGTGTGGTTACATACGCAAAGAAGGCACGGATGACATGAGGAACATCAGACTTTTGTCGAACCGGGTAAGTCCAAATATAATGAGTGTAAGCATCAATGAACACAACATAGTATTTGTAACCGGAATGACTGTAAACAGGCGATGTCCACACATCAGAATGCACAAGTTGAAAAGGGAAATATGCAGGTGTGTCTGAATGCTGGAAAGGAAGGCGAGCATGCTTGCCAACACTGCAATGGTGACAAGAATGCGCTGCCGATTTATTACAGTGGAAATCCAAACTATGAAGGACCTGATGCAAAGTGGTTGAGCCAGGGTGCCCAAGACGGTTGTGCCAAAGCTCGATCGACGCCGAAGAAGATGCAGAGAGAGCTTGGTGGAGAGGCAGCCATAGAGGGTAGAGATCACCTGGGCTGTCACATCGGAGCGTCACCGTTTGGGTTGGAAGATCCTTGATTGAAAAACCGGCAGGGTCAAATTCAATGGAAAAGTTGTTGTCACGAGTTAGTTGACTAACGGAAATAAGATTCTTAAATAGAGAGGGAGTGACAAGAACATTATGCAGATGAAGAGGGGTAGAGGAGGTAGGGATAGTGCCGGCAGCCGTATGAGTAACGGGAAGCCGAGCACCGTTCCCAACAGTAACGAAGGATTGAAAGGGAGTCAGAGAAGAAGGAGAGATACCGGAACCACTGGACATGTGGGAGGAGGCGCCGGTGTCGAAGTACCAATCAGCGGAGCTGGGTGGCTGAGTGGCGACGCCGGCAGTGTTCAGGGCTGCGTAGAGGGCGTTGTTGTCCCATGCAGACGCCCCATAGTGTGCAGCATTGGGCGTTGGAGGAGCCGGATGCTGTGCCACCATGGCCTGTTGAGCCGGAGGACGAGGAACGGCATGGGCCAGGCTTGAACAAGCCCGGTCCACGGGTTGTAGTTGGCCGTCCACGGCACCTGTGGCCGCTGGGGTGCGGCGCTCGTGTTGCCGGAGGAGGACGAGCCGGCGCTCGGTGCACGACCGCGGCGCTTGTTCTTGGGCTTGGAGCCGCGGTTGCCACCAGCGTCGGGGTTGGAGGAGGCGGACGCACCAGAAGAAGAGCCGCCAGAGCTGAAGGACCCGCCGTGAGCGGCGGGGGCGGCAGATCCTGTGGAGCCACCGTGGTTGGCGAGGAACGCGCTGACCGGCGGCCGTGTTGTCTTCGTGCTGAAGTTGGATCTCCTCGAGCAGCAGGTAGGAGCGGGCACTCATGAAGGTGTGAGGCTTGGAGGTGAGCACCGGCTTGACGTAGCGGTACTTGGGGTTCAGTCCGCGGAGGAGGTTCAACACCTGGCTGGGCTCGGAGACGGGATGACCAACGTCGCGTAGTTTGTCGGAGAGCTTCTTCAGCTTGGTGCAGTAGGCGTCGATGCTGAGATCGCCTTGGACGACGCTGCAGAAGTCAGCCTCAAGGATGACAGCACGGTGCATCTCGTTGTCGCGGAAGAGACCTTCGATGTCCGATCAGATGGTGAACGCGGAGGCATCGGGCTTGTAGATGAGGTCGAAGACGCCCTGGTTGACGGTTGTGTAGAGCCAGTTGACGATGGCGTAGTCGACCTGACGCCATTCGGCGTCACGATCGGCAAGGGGCGGCGGAGAACGAACGTGGCCGAGGAGACCGAACTTGCCAAGAACAGACTCCAGGAGGCAACGCCATTGACTGTAGTTGGAGTCAAGGAGATCGAGGAGAACAGGGACATGGTTGCGGATGTTCACCGTCTGAACCACGGCGAGGGAGGCAGGTTGGGGAATGTCGAGGAGGTCGGAAGCATCAGAGGAGGAGGAGGAGGAGCGCGCCGGCGAGTGTGCCATGGCGGCGCTGGAGGAAGGCAGAAGCGGGTAAGTAGGATCAAGCGCTAACTGATACCATGTAGAGTGGAACTGGATCAACCGTAGTTTCCATTGATCACCGGCATAGCCTATATATACATCCAACTCAATGAAGGGATCAAAACTACCCTAGATTACAGGACGCGCTGGCGTTCCAGGAAGAACGGAGTCGTGGGCGTGTGCGTCCGAGTCTTGGGTGATCCGCAGAGCGCGCCAAGGTGAGGACGTGGCGACCGCGTCGGGAACGTGATCCGCAGAGCGCGCCGTGGAGAGGACGTCGTGACCGCGTCGGGAACGTGCGCCGAGTCCGCATGCGGCACGGGATAGTCGCGTAGACAGTTGGCCTTCAACACAAGGACACGTCGACGGGGCCGAGCTTGTAAGGTCCTAGCTAGTGAAACTCGCCCTGTTCATGGTTTGAGTTTACCGGTTTCTGGTTTGTTTCCAACCCAAGCCAAGATAAAAACATCGGTCCGGTGCGGGCTGGATTTGAACGGTTTCTGACGGCTTAATTAATACCTTGGTTTGGTTTGGTTTGGTTTGGGTAGATGGTTTCACGGGTTAACACACCAGTTTACAAGCAGACATGCACCCACGTGAGAGACTACGGCGGCCTACAGGCAAGCATGCCTCAGCAGGGAGCGCAGCCTCAACGGCGGAGCTGGGGGGGGGGCCGGCAGGGGCCATGGCCCCCCCTAACTTCTGAAATTTCGCAGAGGACCCCCTCTTCATTCTAGCCCAGCTACGAAGCCCAGCAGCCCAGCTACGAAACCCAACCGCCTGCAGCCTGCAACGATCAACCAAACAGCCCAAGAAAATAAATCGGACGCAGCCAACAGAAGAAAACGCGTTCGCCCTTCGCAGCGCTCGTCCTGGCTTCGACTCGAACCAGGCACCAGTGACGCGACGGCGCCGGCGGCCGGCTCACCTGCTCCAGCGAGATCGCCGCTCGCGCCGAGGATGGACGGCAGCCCCGGGTCGCCGTCGCCGGAGACGGACGAGATCGTCGTGAACCTGCCCACCTGCTGCTCCAGAGCCTTGCGCCCAGCAAACGAATGTAAGGCTGCTCGCCCTAGTTATTCTCCTGAACCTTAAATCTTATTTCTGTATGGGAAAAGCTGAAATTGAGGTTTGTTATAGCAATAGGAATTATAGACTGATTTGTGGAAACTGATTGGGAGTAATCGTTTCAGGAAACCAAAGCAAAACCAAAAAGAAAGACACTTTTTTCTTTCTACAAGAAGGTGCCTACTGAAGGGGGCAGGGAAGATGGTTTGGTTGATCAAATTTCTCAATTAGATGAAACTCCAGTAGCAGCTCCAATTGTATTACATGATGAAGCGACACCTGCACCCAAAGTTCCGAAATTAAATTCAGATGGTAGTGTTTTGATTGTGGAACGCGATCCTGGTTTACGAGGTCAAATTTGGGACTATCCTGTTGATGAACAAGATCGAGCTCGCAGAATATATGTTATGCTTGGCCCATATCAGAATAAAATGGAAGATGGATTTCTAAGAGATTGCTTGGTGCTCTATATTGAGAAAGAGATAGCAATTAAAATCACAATGGATTCAATTATCGATGATTTCAATGCAGTTAAGGAGCGTGCGGTTAGATTCAAAGACTAAAGTAAGTTATATTGACCCTTTTGCCAACAATCTTTTGTATGAACAATCAGTTCCATAATATATTTGTACATGGTTCTGCAAATTATTAGAATACGGTGTGAATTAGCATTTTTTCGTAATCAAAACACAATCGTTGTTCATGTTCAATGGACGACCGGCCCCCCTGGATTTCTTGTCCAGCTCCGCCACTGCGCAGCCTCCGCTCGAGGCCAGCAAGGCCGTCGCGCAGCATCTTTGTCCTGACCGCCGGGCGTCGCAGCCGTCCGCCACAGCGTATGTTGCCCGGATATGCGGATACGGATATCGGTACGCGATACGGGGATACTCCGATACGCTATTTTTCTAAAAACAATGATACGCGGATACACCAATATATATAAAAAATAAAAATAAATAAAAGTTTCATGAACTAGAATGTGAGAAAATATAAGTTCTAAGGACTATAATGCGTCATAAACTCATATATTCATATGTTCTATAATTATTAGAAAAGAGAAGGGGCAAAAGAAAAAAGAACCAACCTTATCTTACATCTTACATGTTCGTCTGTTCTGTGCGAGGCTGCTGCGGGCCTGCGGCTGCGCGAGTGGGGATGAGAGGGTGACACAGCTGAACGGAGGACCTTTATACGAAGCGATTGAGTGGTGTTGTTAGGGTTTGAAGGTATCGGACAGGTATCCACAGGTGTCCCACAAGTATCCGATACTTACGGGATACGTATCCGGGAGTATTCGTGGAGTACGGGTATCCGATATAGTATCCGATACCGGTACATGAGTTTTGTGAAGTATCCGCGTATTATAGGCCACAGCTGGACCGCAGCAGCCGTCCCACGTAGCCGACGCCCGCTGTTGCACCGTCCGACGTAGCCGACGCCCGCCGTTGCACCGTCCGCCGCCGTCCCACGCAGCCGAGGCCCGCCGCCACGCCGTCCGCCGCCATGCCATCCGTCGTCATCGCCGCAGCAGCAGCCGTCCGCCGCCGTCGCCGCAGCCGTCCGCCGTGGCACCGTAGCAGCAGACGTCCTCCACACGCAGCCACAGCCTTCCTTTTTTTCCCGGTTCACGGGTTCACACCGCAAACCAAGCAGAGCACGGCTTCTATCGTGGGTTCTCACTGGTCTGGTTCCAACCCGCGCGGGGGACCGGGACGTCGGGACCATCTGGGTCCGGTGCGGCCTGGTACCCGGGTTTGCTGAACCGACGAACAGGGCGAAGTGAAACCAGGCAGTGAAAAACGTACGCCTGCTAGCAGCTGGAACCTGTAAGAAATTTTGAACTCGCAATGGACATGGTGAAACTTCAACTGCTGCCTGCCGTAACGGGTAGTAGCGCAGGATCGGTTCGAAAGTCTTGTCTTTTAAATTAGTGAAGGAAACGAAGGCTGCTTGAGTGCTACGAGGAAGCAGATCCGCGGAAACTTGAAGAACATAACTAACTGCACTCCTCAGGGAACATTAAACAAAAGCACTCATGTTTCACGGTCGGTCAGGCTGTGCCAGCTGCCAGCCAGAGGGAAGCGTACAACTTGGTTAGCAGTAATTGTATAACCATTCCTTTGATTCGAGTACCCCCCCCCCTCCGAAGAGGTCCAACGAGTTGTGCATTGGCACGAAAGTAACATCTATCACTGCGAAAGAGTCTAAAGCCTAGTGGTTATAAGAGTCTTGGTAGCACCTGAGGTCCCGTGTTCGACTCTTCATGGGAGCGAATATTCTGGGATTTAACGGCGTTCTGTATTAAGTGGTAGACGATGTTTCCGTCGATAGCGTGACGCCTATGGTGACTTCGCCAATCTCGAGGATTTACCGGCTCAGTCTTCGAAGATGCCCATATGGATAGGATTTGCGTACGTGTATTCATAGGGGTGTGCGTGCGTTATGAGTGTCTGAGTTGTACTGTGTAATCTTAAAAACATCTACCACTGCTCAACCAAGAAAAAAAGAAAATTAAACCTGGTTATTTTATTACTCCATCGTGCTAATCCTACCCGTCAGCCGCAGATCTTTCTGATTTGCTTTCATCAGGGAACAACCTTTTGGTTTGACACGACATTGTTTAGTAGCGTTTAGCTAGTGGGATCATGTAGGTAGGGACGGTGGCCGTGGATCGACCCTTTCGTTCCCACGGTCTCCACGACGGCCCGCGTCGATCCATCATTCACGGCCTTTGATAATCTCTCTCCTGTACATCTGTCCGCTCCAGTCCTCCCTGCTAGCGGAAAGCGAATCATGATTTTCATGACAAGTGAGGAACCTGCTTTCGTTGCTACCAGTCATGTTCAGGCCGAATCGAAACAGCCGGGCTTTTCAATATTCCATCCCAGAGTTTGCTCGGAGACTTTCAGCATGTTCTTGTGGATCTTGACTCTGGACGGTTTGTGCCTGAATATGACCAGGACCAGGAAAAAAAATTAAAGAGGGTAAAAATGTCACGCACAAACCTGGAAAGAACTTTTGCTTTCATTTGTTCTTAAGCTTTTACATGCATGTTCTCGACAGCAAATGAAGAAAGCTTTTATCATTGTACCTTTAGAGTAGACTCCAATGTTCTATATTTGCAGATGTACTCCAGTGCGACTTGGCTTGGCCTGAAAATCATCCCAGAGTTTGCGATAGCAGGCGACCATAAGAAAGCCAAGCTGTCCCAGAACCTGTGCGCAAAGAAAGTTACACAAGCAGGACCACTAAAACAGGACCACTAACTAACACGTAAAAAAATGTTGTCATACCAATCAGCTCGCCCAGTGAGCAGCGTGTGAGAGAGTTAAGGATCCGGTCAGCATAATTTGAAATCGCCAGTGTGACATAATGCATAATCTTCTTGAAAACCACAAATAATGCATAAATCTTGCTAGATAATAAAAATAACAGAATGGCCCGTGGACCGTGGACATGTCCATGTCGGCACCCACCGCCCACGCCATTGCCCATTGCCCATGAATGATGATGAATGGACTGGACCACAACCCAATAGGCCGCTATTAAACACCACTGTGCTGCAACGGCAGGCCCTGCCAACGAATCATCAGACCAAGCAAGCACCCAAGCTCGTCTCTTGTCTTGTATGCTGCAGCTGCTATACACGCTTCCTTCCGGGTGATGTAGGCTGATAGTGAAGCGAGCCTTGGCCGTGAATTCAGAGGGTTGTCGGTGGCCGGTGGGAGCAGCATGAAGAGAGGGCGTGGGTCGGTACCCGGTTCTCAGGGGCGTCCTTATCTGCCCACATGGAGAGCAGTGCCGTTTAAGCTCCAGTACCCAAAGACCTGCATGGATCAGGATAAGCATTTGCCAGTTTTTCGTTGCGAATGAATGATTGACATGTGGTATTAATCATGTTACTTAGGTCTTTGCGAAGGTTTGGGTAGGTACGTATAACGTGTGGAGCTCTCCAGACCAAAGGCTCCACATGTCCAGGCTATCATTTCTTACTCCGGTATCTGTAGCCAGCCAGGCAACGGCTACTGGATATGTACAGTCTACCACTCGGCGATAATTGAAGAACTGGACGGTTAGCAACATGCTCGTTAAGTTTACCTAGTTGTATGCAAATCTATGGGGATTATTTTCTATCATGTATGGACGACTGGTTGTTTATGAACTTCAAATTCTGTTGCAAAAGATAGTTACCGGTGCAGGATGGCAGGTGGTCCAAGGCACATCACACCGACCATTGGAGCTTTAATAGAGTCGATGAACAGAGGTGGCCTGGATCGGATAAAGATGTCCGTTCGGCCGTTCGCTTTGAGCTTTACCTTCTTGAAGCTTGCAAGTTGATCTACTCCATCTACACAACAAGGAAATAAACAAGGTAAGAAACCAAAAGACAACCAAGGGCATAGTGTAATCGAAGTCACACAAGGTCTGAGGCTTACTTACATGACACAATAGTAGCACAAACCATCAAGTGATGGCATTTTCACTTTTCAGAGCTCCGGACTGAAATTGAAGAAGTATGTCAAAATCATACACTGAAGCATTGGGACTGCAAATATCACATCAAGAGGAAAATTTTGCAAGAAAGGAGCTCCCTACCCCATAGATTCTGGGAGGCAGAATTGGACAAAGGCTATAATAATGTAGGCCAAGTTGTTGAGCTCAATCCTCTGCACAAACTTCAGATAGCAGCAACGCTCGGTAGGACAAGCAGGGTATCCACTATCTGATGAAGACATGCAGTGAGCCCACTCCTTTGTGTTGGCCCAGAACCTTCATTAATTAACTGCCCTTGTGCATTGTATATGATGCATCATCAGTGAAATCCAGGTGCTTTACTGATTCTACTTTTGGCGCTCTTTCTGCTTTTGGCATCCAATGATGGAGACACAATTGTTGTATATGAGAGCAACAGGTGAACTGATTCATGAATAAGCAAAAGCTTGGTCATGCTGAAACCCAGTATGGAGAAAAACTGCACCGATTTGTGCAGTCTAACTATCTACCGCGGCAAATAAGCCCCAAGAATCATGGCAAAAAAGTATATTTCACAATCACTGAAAAACTTCAAACAGAACATAACTGGAAGTGTGGGTTGCTTCTGTTTCTTCAGAGCTGTAGGCAGCACAAGAGGAATTCAGAGCATTGTATAGTGATCGTCTACAACAAGGATACAAAACCTAAGAAATGTGGCCATGTGGGTGTGGCACATCTAAAAACATTGTAATAATCTTAGTGCATGAGTGCCAATTTTCTTTGGTGAACTGTTGATCAATAATCAAATGCTTGCAGAAGATATTCTTGATCATTAATAAGGATAAATATCAGAATATATTAAGCTGCATACAGAGCAATGAGAAGTTGAATTCCAGAAAATGAGTTCTTTGATAAAAAAAAGGTTAAGTGATGCCGAGAAAAGTGAATACATTCATCGGTAAAATTCATATGAAGCATTGTGCTAGTCAACAGAATAATATATTCCAAGCTGTACATTCTGGATATCTTGTGACACCAAAAGCCCTAGCAGAATGTAGATTGCAGGCATGGTAAAGAAAAGGAATAGCATATTAAAATCCTTCAACATGTAACACCAATAAAATGCATAAATAATCAGTATAATTTACTTTGTAGTCATGTGCACTCACCTATGCCCACAAATACGAAAATTTCACCAGAGAAGACCTCTGAACAATGTTTTGCTCTAGTAGCTGTTGCTCTTTGTGATCTTTATCAACAGTTTTACACTTGACATTGCCTAAGGTATCCAGGATATGGTATTAAGTAACCATGCGTACTTTTGCAAGATCTGTATATTATCATTGAAAATGGCAGTCATAGATTTTTTTTATCTCCTTTCCACTTATTTGTTCTATGCTCTTTTCTTGTAAAATAGATACAAATATGTATGAGGAACCGCAAGCTGATGGTCAAATCAAGCTATTTCCTGTTCTCTTCTTCAAGCTCCCCGGTTCTATCATATTTCTTATCCTAGTCACATCAGACCACATTCCAGCATTCGCATAGATGTTAGACAGCAGAATATGATAGCCAGGATCATTGGGATTTTGTTCAAATATTCTTTCTGCAACAAGCTCAGCAATGTCCATTCTATTATGCTCTCTGCACGCTGACAATAGACACCCAAGAACATCGATTTCTGGCACTTCTTCTAAATTTGCAATAAAACTCCAAGCATCATCAAGCTTCCCAGATCTGCTATACAGGTCAACAATGCACGAAAAGTGCTCCTTATCTGGAGTGAGATTATAGTCCCGTAACATGGAATTGTAGAAGCGCAAGCCCTTATCAATAAGGCCTGCATGGCTACAACATGACAACAGAGCTACAAAAGTCACTTTATCTGGAAAAACTCCATCTCGCTTCATTAGGTCAAAAAGAATGAATGCTTGATCATCATGACCATGCTTTCCAAGAGAAGAAATCAGAGTGTTATATGTAACAGCATTGCGCTCTGTCATCAGTAGAAAAATATTGCTGGCTATTTCTAGGCAACCACACTTGCAGTACATATCTATAAGTGCATTACTAACTGAGCAAACTGAACTTATGTTATGCCTGATGGCATAAGCATGTAGTTCCTTACCCTGAAGTATCCTGGAGTGTTGATTGCATAGCGGAAGAACTGAAACAACAGTCACACGATCAGGTCTTAGTCCCACTTTCTGCAGTGCCCTTAATGCATGCAATGCTGACTCAGAATCCTCATTCACAGCATATCCTCCAACCATTGAATTCCAAATGACTAAATCTTTCTTTGGTGTGAACTGAAATATAATTTCTGCTTCCCTAATGAGTCCTTGTTTACTGTAGAAGTCAATGAATGCACTCACCAGAAACTCACTGTGGTCAAATCCATTTCTTACGGAGAAGCAATGAATTGCTTTTCCATACCTGAATAACTTAAGTTCCGAAAGACTAGGAAGTATGGTTGCCAGAGTAGCTGAGTTAGGCTTTACTCCTGAAGAAACCAGTTTAGTAAACAAATTGATACCTGAGGCATACATTCTATTTTGTAAATGACCTGCGATTATGGTGCTCCAAGAGACTACATCCTTGTAATCGATAGACCAAAACAGAGAAGCTGCCACATCCAGACAAGCACATTTGCAGTACATATCAACTAAAGCATTATGAACACAGATGTCATCGCCGACTCCACATCTTACTGCGCATCCCTGCAATGCCATTCCAGTCCTCAGCTCTTTCACCCTACCACATGCTGGAATAACAGTGGCGAAAATCACAGAATCAGGCAGAAACCCTTCTGACCTCATGCGATTGAACAAATCCATCACCTCGAACCAGTCCCCTCCATGCACGGTCCCTCCAATCATCGCAGTCCATGCAGCCAAGTCCCTTACTCCCATGCTCTCAAACACGCTCCTTGCTTCATCCAAGCACCTACACTTGGCAAACATGTCCACGAGCGCGCACTGCACAAACAAATTGGGCACCACGCTGCCACGGGCAATATCTGTCTCAATGTTCTCTCGAACCCTTCTCCCCTGCTCAACAGCTCCAAGCGCCGCACAGGCTTTTAGAACAGGGGGGTACGTGAAACGATCAGCAGTGACCGAAACATCACTGGCCACGTCCCAGTAGCGCTCCAGCGCTTCCGAGAACCTGCCTACGTCGACGAGGCCCTTAATAACGGCGTTCCAGGTGAAGGAGTTCCTCGTAGGCATTCCGTCGAACACACCAAGGGCGTGGCCGAGCCCTGCATCCCCCAGCCTGGCGTACGCGCGCACCAGCTGCCCGGCGAGGACGGTGCTGCGACGGTAACCACGCACCAGTAGGGCGGCGTGCAGTCTCCGCACCTCCGCGAGCACGGGGCCCGACTGCAGCCGGAGGAGGAGCGAGTCGTGCGAGACGGCGGCGTCGGGAGGGCCGCAGCTGCTGCGACAGCCGCGGCAAGGAGTCGTCGCTGGGGAGGCAAGAGAAGGGCGAGGCTGCCTCAATTTGATTCCCCTCTTCACGGCGGAGTAGAGCGTAGGCATCCCGTGCCGCCGTGCGGACGAGCCGCCGCCGCTTCACTTTGGAGTTTTGAATGGCGAGTTGTTTGGAGCGGGGAAAGAGCGAAACGAACGGCCGTTGCACCGTGGGTCCGTGGCAGTTGAAACAGGGCACTAGATATTGGCATTTCTGATACAGATCCAGCGATCTGTTAGTTCAAAATTTTGAAAGGCTTGTGAATTTTTTTTGGAGATTACACAGTATAATATAGACAATGTACGCACTCACACCCTTATGAATACACATACACAAACTCTACCCTATGAGCATCTTCGAAGACTAAGCCGATAAATCCTCGAGATTGAACGTCACCTACCACTGAATGCACAACACTGTTAAATCCCAGAATATTCGCTCCCATGGAGAGTCGAACCCAGAACCTCAGGTGCTACTGAGGCTCTTGTAACCACTAGACTACAGGCCATTTCGCAAGGCTTGCGAATTAAGATCCAGATTCTGAAAACTCTCCTAACCACCAGAAATGTTTGCTCACTAATGTTTGCTCACTGATACTACTAATGTACAGACAACTTTGATTTCTTTTTTTTTTTGCTTGTCTTAACCAGCCAGTTCGGGATTTCTCGTGAACTAAGGAGCAACTTGTTCATGTTATCTGGTGATCTTAGTGTGCCGTGGTAGTCAAAATTATTAGTAAAACACAAATATTGTTTAGAGGGCAACGCCAACAGAGATGGCATATGCTCAAGCAAGAAGCTTGCATATACATATATCAAATTTAACGGGATTCAACATTCAAGTGTGTTTTTAGATGGCAACTAAGATTCCTGGAAACTAGGCTCTTGGTCATCTCCGGCTCCATCCTTCGTAAGTAGTTGTTTCAGTTCACTGGAGTTGAGACCTATCTTAGTGTCCAACTTGATCAGCATGATCTCTCCTTGAGCTCCAACCAAACTATCGACAAGAGACCAATCCATGGTCCCCGAAACACCAATATAGCTGAAGAAGATTGTCCATTGGAAGATTCAGAGCTACTCCACGTAGTTGGCACCAGTTCTTCATCCTATCCACAAGACCTCATACAGATTATAGATTACAGTTCTATCTAGAATTCCACAACCGATCTCAAAAAATATCGACCGTAAACGAGATGTACAAATGGTCCCCCTCGGCTCGTCTGTCCTCTTCCATTCGGAAAACCACACCTGACCTGGGCACTTGGCCACCTCTCACTAGAGACACACGATCTCCTCTCTGTCGACGCTAATCTGATCAACACACCGGTGCGCTAGAACGCGCGGATCGCAAATGATCTTCACCAATGGGCTTCAGACAGGACTGGTCAGACCGGTTCCTCCAACCGGTCTGACCGGTTGGACGCAGAAACTCGCAAAAACCTAGAACCTTAAACTCGGGAGGGACCCCGTCGGAGCTCAAAGATCTAGGGTTGCCTTGAGGTCGGCAGGCCACTCAAGATGCCCTTGAACGCCGTATAGATGAGCAAAGAATAGCAAAGGGGTTGGAAAAGATTAGAATTTGAGTAAAGGGTAAAAGAGATTGTATTGATTCGAATGTAGTTAGAAAAACCCTCAATCGGCCGCAGCCTTTATATTTATAGGCCGGGGAGTACGTACCCCTTCAAAATCGGGTTACAATAGAACTCTTAATATAAAACCCTAACCCTACTCGAATTACAGGCCCAGACCGGTCTGACCGGTCGGCCCAACCGGTCAGACCGGTCGGCCTCGGTTATTGCCAATTTTGGCCTCCAACACATGCCCCCTGCCTTTTTGGTGAGCTATGCAAGCCAAAAAACAAGTACCTAAATATGCTCTAATGATACAGAATTACAACTCTAGCACTGGCCTAAAAATAATGCTAAGGGCGATATCCAAATACCGGCCGTCTTCATCTTCAAGCGTCTTGCCAAACACTTGGGTAATATTTCTTCAAATATCTTCCATTCAGCGCCCTGGTAGACGTTCTCCTTGCAGCGTCTCCATCATATAAGAATTTCCGAAGATAACTTTGACAATTTTGTATGGACCTTCCCAAGCCGGCGACCACTTGCCAAACTTATTGCTCTTTGTCCCAATAGGCAGAATTGTCTTCTAAACCAACTCACCAACTTGAAAAGATTTAGGCCTTACCTTTTTTGTTATAAGCTCTAGCTACCCGAAGCTTGTCCTTCTCAATTTACTTCAAAGCTTGTAACCGCTTGTCACTCACTTCATCAATATTATCCATCATCAAATCATAATAATCAACAGCGGAGAAGTCATTTTGTTTAGCCAATCTATAAGCGTCCAGATTTATCTCAACAGGTAAAATGGTCTCTTGACCATAAACAAGCTCAAAAGGAGTAACTTTAGTAGCACCATGTCTGGATATGCGATGAGCCCATAATGCTTCGGATAAAACCTCATGCCACCTCCTAGGATTCTCTTCTATCTTTTTCTTGATGAGCCTTATCAAAATTTTGTTACTAGACTCGGTCTGACCATTGGCCTGAGCATAATATGGAGATGAATTGAGTATCTTGATTTTGTAAGATTCGGCAAATTCTCGTACCTCCTTTGAAATAAATGATGAACCTTGATCCGTTGTCAAAGTTTGAGGAATGCTGAATCTATGAATAATATGCTCCGTAATGAACTCAATTATCTCTCTATGTGTCATATTCTTCAAAGGTACCGTTTCGGTCCATTTAGTAAAATAATCCGTCGCCACCAAAACGAAGCGATGCCTCTTTAAAGAAGGAGGATTAATTTGACCAATGAAATCCAAACCCCATCCTCTGAATGGCCAAGACTTAATGATAGGATGTAATAACGCAGCAGGCACCAACTGAATATTACCAAACCGTTGACATTCTTCACATCCTTTATAATATCTAAAGCAATCCGAAATCATACTTGGCCAATAAAAACCGGCTCTCCTAAGCAACCACTTCATTTTAGGAGCCGATTGATGTATACCACAGATGTCCTCATGCACTTCTCCCATAGCAACACGGGCCTGATCGGTATCCAAACACTTGAGAAGAACATCATTGGCGGTTCGACGATAAAGCTCATCGTCAACCAAAATATATTTAAATGTCAAACGCCGAATATTCCTCTCTGCACCACGACTAGGGTCCTTTAAATATGACACGATAGGCACCCTCCAATCTTGCACTTCGGCTTCAACCTTTTGAGTAGAATTTGCAGCCGAATTGCTGTTCATGCCGCCCTCAGCGGTCAAACCGGTCTCTGGACCGGTCAGACAGGTCTCAGCGACCGGTCGGACCGGTTCGTCCAGAACCAGTGACTCGGCTTTAATTCGCATCGGCTTTCTAATGTTGAAATATTTCTTCGTCACATTATAGTCTGATGCTTGTTGAGCCAGAGCATTACCCTTTTCATTATCTTCTCTTGGAATATGTCGAATCACAAATTCATCAAAGCAAGTGTAACAGAACCGCCCAAATTAAACCGGCTTAAGTGCGCTAACTATCATCTTAAGCGTTAATCAAGTAAACACGCACTTAAAACGGTGTAATCCGGCAGCCTGTTGGGTTAAGGATCGAAAACACTGGAAGTCTCACACGAAGACGAGCACAGATGATTACAAGCAGATAAAAGTTCTCAAATTTAATTTACAATGCGGAGTTCAAAATGCAGCGGAAATTAAATAGAAGTTTAGTTTAGAAAAACAATGATTACTACGATGACGTGAGGACGTCACATCGAGCCCACCGATGTGAATCCTGGTTAGCTCCAGCCAGCAGTAGTTACCTGAAAACAGGGTGACAACAAACCCTGAGTATACTAATACTCAGCAAGGCTTACCCAACATGGGTATACTTAAGCCACTATCTAGACATGCAAGCTTTTGGCTCTGGAGTTTATTTTTGCTGAAAAGCGACTAATGGTGGATCCTTGATTTCAATATTTTAGCTCAAGTTTAATGTACAAATATCAACTAGGTTTGCATAAACATCTAGAGCAAACATGGTACATCACATTATATTTTCCAAGAGTATCACAAACATATATTCCATCCTCGTCTTTCAATTCTTATTCCACTTCTTTACTACGATGTGACGCGGTGACCAAGGCTCTCATATCCGCGAGTCACAGCGAATCGATCCGATTTAACCTTTCAAGGTGGACCTAACTCACACGACACATGCAAACCACGCCGGGCCACACGCGTCAGCTGTTTCCATCATTACCACGACATCTGAACCACGCCTGCTAAAACCCAGGTGAAGGGCCCCTCACGGCGAACTCCCGGAGAACCCGGAGGTGACATCTAATCCAACACCCGCCATCATCCCATGCCCAGCGTAGCAGGACGGAATTCAGAGTATCGTCGTAAAGTGGTACACAGTTTACCGGTTTCGACTACCTCCTACTTCCGATAGGTGGTTAGTACTGTTCAATCCTCGGTCAGCAGGGCCAACAACGGTACGGTCCTCAATCGACACAGGCGGAGGCTTACTTTCCAAACATTCCAAATCTGTAATCCAATTCCTCTCCGTCCAGTCTCCAATTTTCTTTCCTCACAGATTCATTCTCAAGCCACTTTTCCATAAGTAACAAAAACCTATAGCTCGCGAGTGACAGCAATCACTCGACTTCTACCGGATCCTAGTTAAGCATGGCATTACTAACGACACCTGTATACTAGTATAGACTCATAGGTACCTAGGGAGAAACATGCATACTAGGGTTCCATACAACTCCTAAAAATGTAAATGCACAAATACTTAAATAAACATTGAATACTCAAATTAGGGGTTATGCTCCGGGGCTTGCCTGGGTTTGACACAAAGTCAGTTAGTTAGATTGTAGTCTTGCACCGGCTTGACATCATCCCAGTCCAAGCATGCACTCCAGTCGGTCCTTCCGTCTTCTGGAGTGGTCCACCCGTGCACCATCTTCTGGCTCGGCTTCAACATTGCCCTCCGGTTCCATGTGTCACACATCTAGTGTACCTAGATGATATGCAACGATGGAAATGCAATGCAATTAAATGAAAGACATGACTGGGCAATCATTTATAGAGTAGAATCTAACATGTTTTAGTTCATAAAAAGAACTAGGTGTGGTTTTCAAAACCCAATTATTTAAACAAGATAAACAAATCAACATATACTAGTTAAATATGCATAAATAGCCAAGTAAGGTTACACTTAGGCTCTGGTCATGAAATTTTTACACAGCAAGCATAATTTAGCTAACAACCTACTGTAAAAAAAATCAGTAAGTTTCAAGAAGTAGAAAAAAACAGGAAAACATTTTACACAGCCACTGCAAGAAAACAAATTGATTTGCACAGGCCAAACTATGCAGGTGCTGGTGATAAACTTTTAACTGAGTGTTGGCTATCCTAAGAAGAGCTTACAATAAATTTTTCAGAATTAAAACAGGAACATACAGAGCATGATAAATATAGCAAGTTATAGCTGTATTTAACAAGATTCATTTTTCTCGACAGATGTACTAAGTTCTAGTTATCTAAAAAAATACTAAACTTTTTGTACAGCAACTAGGCACCAATTTAAAGGTACTGCACACTCTAATCTTACCCGAATCTTTCTTCTCAATGGGCACAATATTAGAGATCCACTCCGCATAACGACAATACCGAATAAATCCAGCTTCTAACAAGCGATTAATTTCTTCTTTAATTCGATCATTCATTGCAGGATTAAATCGCCTAGCGGATTGTTTATAAGGTCTAAAACCAGCCTTAATCGGCAGCCGATGCTCAACCAAATCACGACTCAAACCAGGCATTTCAGAATAACTCCATGCAAGGCAATCCACATACTCTTTCAATAACTTTATTAAGTTGGCTTTATATTTAGTCGATAAATTTGCATTTACAAAAGTCGGCCTAGGAACACTACCATCCCCAATATCTACCTTTTCTAAAGGATCAGCCGACGTAAACCCTTGGCCTAACTTATCCATGTCTTCAGTGTCTTCAATGGCCTCGCACATATCATTCATCCGCGACCGATAGTGCGCAATCCTCTCAATCAACCAGTCTGTGTCAGACCGGTCTAACCGGTTAGACTGACCGGTCTGACCGGTCGGCTCTGTGCGCCGATCTGATAACCGATCTGACCAATCTGGACATCCGGTCTGACCGGTCTCGCCTGAGTTGCCTGTTGCACTCATTTTACTTGCAATAATGTAGCCGATTCTCCATCGGCTTTAGAGTAGCAGGCACGAACCCATCCTTGGTGCAACTGATCAGCTTGAAATCAGACAGATCCAACCCCGAGAGACATTTGATATCATCATGCACGCCAAGAGTGTTGGCATTGGCGGTTGCAATGAAGGATGAAGTGTCACCATGAACCACTTCGATCTCATCGCCGATCCACTGAATGAGAATTGATGCAAGGTAGAAGGCACACATTGATTGGCATGAATCCAATCACGTCCAAGTATCAAGCTGAAATTATCTTGCACCTCAGAGACGAAGAAGGCTGTTGCTAGCGTCTTGCTCCCCACGGTCAGCTCCATGGAAGCCACCCCTTTAGCACCAATGGGATCGCCTCCACCCACGCCGTTGACCATCATGTTCGTCTTGATCAACTCTTCGTCCGTCCCTCCAAGCTTCTTGAATAATGAATAGGGCATCAAATTTACTATTGCCCCTCCACCAACAAGCATACGGGAAATCGGCCTTCCATTGATATGACCCCTCATGTAAAGGGCCTTCAAGTGGTTGTCCGATTCCTTGGGCTTCTGGAATACGGCCTCACGTGACCTGAAATCCAGAAGAGCCGCTTTCTCCTCTTCCTCCGAAACAGCGTAGTATTCTTTGGAGAAACGCACAACATTTATCTCCATATTGTTGTGCGTCGGAGAAGCTTCGTAATCCACTAGTTCCTCTTCACCCAAAGCTGCAGGAACTACTGGAACGTCATCACGTGAAGCCGAAATAACCGCTTCGGCTTTCTGCTCATCAACAGGCTGGACCGGTCGGACCGGTTGCTCCTGGCGGTCAGACCGGTTACCTGCCCCGGTCAGACCAGTCGCCTGGGGCGGTTCGACCGGTCCTGCTGACTGTATAGTGGGTTTAGCTCGCCACTCTTTGCCTTGAGGAACCATGGGCCGATATTTATTGAAGTGCTCATCCCTGAGCTTTTCGGCATCTTGCTCCTTCTGCTAGTGACGCCTCAAGCGCTGCAATCTCCTCTTTTGCGAGTGGCTTAAACCCGGTGGGTACCACCTTATTTGATGATACTTGCTCGCCGAACTACTGCTGCTGGCCTCATGATCATTGGCCAACACCTGCTTCTGGGGATCAGTTTGAGCCGATTTACCAAACACCATCGGCTTCTTTCCAACATCTTTGACCACCACATTCACATCACCAATTTTAACAATATCATTGGTGGTGATCTTCCTAGAATCTACTTGCCTTGGCTGAACCTCACCCTCCTTCTTCTTGATGCGATATTCCTGCTTCGGAGGATGAGATTGGACCAGTCTCTGTTGAGACCGGTCGGGCTGTACCGGTCTGACCGGTGCAGCATGCTGCTGCTGACCAGATTGGCGCGGGCCCAATCGGTCATGCACCGGTGTCCTGGAGCCTTCCCCTTGATAATGTGGCGGATATGGCATGGGAAAGCACTGTATCCAGACCCCTTCATGCTCCCACACTGGATTTGTAGCATTGGACGCCGGAAGCATCCATGGCATGGTAGCATATGCCTTCTGGGGCGGGAACACAGTGACAACATCACCTCGGCACTTGCTGGGTCCTTCCCTCATTGGAGAACCACCTCTACGCGGGGGTGACCAAGCCCTCTTTTTTAATGGCCGATCCTGTTGAACGGCCTTTGTGTACTTATTCAGAAGTTGACCAAAAGTTGGTTTTTGAATAGCTATCTTCCCCTAAACCTTTGGCTCATTCCGCTTCCAAGTACCCATTTCTGGGCGCTTGGGCTTAAAAGTTCTTGGTCGACCCTGGGATGGACCGGTCAGTGAAACCGGTCTGACCGGTCGGTCCTGGACAGTAGGCCGACTCGTAGCAGCAGAAGAACTTTCTTGCCCCTGGGCACTTTAGCCTCGACAGTAATTTTTATTAGCTCCTTGCCATCAGGAGTCTTTTCCAGAACCACTTCCCTGGCCAGAATCTAGTCATCGACATTCTTCGGCCTTGTTTCACCAAACACCATATTTTTGCCTTCTGCACCTTCGGCTTGTTCCGGCCGAAGCAGCACCTTTGCATTGCTCAGATAAATAGTATGTGTGTTGGTGTGAACAAGGAACGGTGTCTTGTCAATCTTCATCTCAGGAAAAATCAATCGTCCTTCATTCATGGCCGATTGAACCTGACGACGAAACACATTGCAATCGTTAGTTGCATGAGAATGAGAATTATGAAATTTACAATAAGTTCGCCGCTTTAACTCCTCAAGCGGCGGTATAACATGAGTAATCTTAATATGCCCCAAACGCAACAGTTCATCAAAAATGCGATCACATTTGGAAACATCAAATGTAAATTTCATCTCTTCTTTCCGACCCTTTTGAGTCGGCTTAAGTGATGCACAAAAAGTCGGTTTGGCCGATGATGGCCAAACAAATTCGGCAGTGTAAACCTCGTTATCCTCATCAGCCGAAGAATCGGAATCATATTCAACAATATGAGTGTTAGACCAACGAGGCTTGTATGCATCCTTGGAATTTTAAATTTTATACTCTAAGTTCATTGCCCGAAGCTGTAAAGCATTAAGATTAAAGTAATCAAATCCTTCGAGCTTTTCTTTCAAATATGAGCGCAAACCATTAAGAGCAATATCTACCAAATCCTTATCAGAAATTGACAAATTGAAGCATCGGTTTTTAACTTCTTTAAACCTTTTGAAGTAATCGGATACCGATTCATCTCTAGTTTGTTTAACCGATGTCAAATCTGTAAATTTTGCTTCATTATCCCTACTATAAAAGTGATCATGAAACTTTTGTTCTAATTCGTTCCAAGAGCGGACCGAATTTGGGGGTAAAGCAGAAAACCAAGAAAAAGTAGTTCCAGTTAACGACAATGAAAATAAACGCACCCGCAAAGAGTTACTAGAACTAGCTTCACCCAACTGAGCCACATATTGACTTATGTGCTCCCAAGTCGACCGATTATCGTCCCCACTAAATTTAATAAAATCGAGAACACGCCACCCCGTGGGATAAGGAACCAAATCGTAAGCATCGTGGTACGGTCTTTGATACAACCGATTCCTACCAAGATTTATGCCCAACTGACTAAGTTTAGTACCGAGCAAAGCATTCAAATCAGCTCTCATCCTAGCAAAATCGGCTTCATAGTTCCGGCTACTAGATGTTTGGGCATTTGTTGCTAGACGATTGGCTGCTGGTTCAGTAGTACTCATTGTCTGTGTAGCATGATGGGGATTATTTTTTGTCAAATCATCCCAAACATCTTGTGGCATAGCGGGTGGAAAAGGAGGCTCGCCGTAAGATTTGGTGGTATACGGCGGCACGAAACCATCCAATTCATCTGTTCGGCCAGGAGCAGCCGAACTCAGAATTGGCGCAAGCACGGGAGTGGACGCCGAGGCCAGCACCATGGCACCGGTCTGACCGGTCTGAGGGATCGGTCTGACCGCACCGGCCGCCGAGGCAGCGGTCTGACCGGTCGATGCGACCGGTCTGACCGGTTCGGCCGCGGATGGCCGAACGGTGCCTGGTGGTGGTGACTGCCCAGCGAAATAATTCGGTGGCATCCCAAATTCCACATTAACTGTAGACGCAGGGGCTGCCGAACTAGGGGTAAGATCTTTAGTAGAATATGTAGTATCCGCGGACTTACCCTTCTCCAATCTATCCATACGCTTAGATATGTCAATCAAAGTGTTTTGCGCGGATAGTTGCGCATCATTGATCTTCTTCCCAAGCTCAGTCAATAGCATGCTGTATAGATCTGGATGGGAAGAACTTACATTGGTGACCGTAGGGGCAGGCGGTGGTGGTGTAGTAGCTGGGATCGACGGCATGACGAATGTCTCCTTTTGGATCACACCTTGCCGAGTCTTCCCATAGCATGCTAGCATCCTCGCCTTGATCTCCTCGTTCTGCTGCTTCAAGTCAGCTTCGAACTTTTGGCGCTGCTCCTCAGATAGATCTCCATATGTGACGTTGATAGCATTCGACGGATCTACCTTGGACGCATCTCCGTTCTCACCGGCCATTGAAACCGATGTAGATTGTTTCTTCTTTTTGTTCCCCAGCAGAGTCGCCAAAAAGTATGTTGATGCTAATCTGATCAACACACTGGTGCGCTAGAATGCGCGGATCGCAAACGATCTTCACCAACGGGCTTCAGACAGGACCGGTCAGACCGGTTCCTCCAACCGGTCAGACCGGTTGGACGCAGAAACTCACGAAAACCTAGAAGCTCAAATTCGGGAGGGACCCCGTCGGAGCTCGAAGATCTAGGGTTGCCTTGAGGTCGGCAGGCTACTCAAGACGCCCTTCAACGCCGTAGAGATGAGCAAAGAACAGCAAAGTGGTTGAAAAAGATTATGATTTGAGTAAAGGGTAAAAGAGATTGTATTGATTCGATTGTAGTTAGAAAAACCCTCAATCGGCCGCAGCCTTTATATTTATAGGCCGGGGAGGCCGTACCCCTTCAAAATCGAGTTACAATAGGACTCTTAACATGAAACCCTAACCCTACTCGAATTACAGGCCCAGACCGGCCAACCGGTCAGACCGGTCGGCCTCGGTTATTGCCAATTTTGGTCTCCAACACTCTCCTATCCCTATCTGCCACCAGCCGAGCAAAGCCGGCGCCGTCTCGGCGGCGACCGCGGCGCGGCGCGCACCATGGCGTACGGGTGGCTGCTGTCGGCGGCGGCGCTCGCCGCCGCGCTGGCCTCGTGGGCGTTCGACGCGCTGGTGCGGCTCGTGTGGCGGCCGCGCGCGGTGGAGCGTCGGCTCCGGGCGCAGGGCGTGCGCGGGCCCGGGTACGGCTTCTTCCACGGCAACCTCCGCGCCGCGGGCGCCGGCGTCAGGCTCGCCGTTGCCGGTCACGACTTCACCCCCATCGCGCAGCCGCAGTTCCGGGAGTGGGTGCCCCGGTACGGGCGCGTGTTCCTGTACTGGTTCGGCGCCACGCCCAACATCTGCGTGGCCGACCACGCCGTGGCCAAGCAGGTGCTCGCCGACCGGACGGGGACCTTCATATATATTAGCACAGGGAAGCAGGAAAGCACGAGCACGTGCATGGAGCTGTTTGGTTTGCGTGTACCTTGAGCTTGTCCATGTTGAATGCCGGGTGCACCACCTTCTTGTGGCTCTGACAGTAGTCGCCGTCGGTGAGCACGAGGCCCTCGCCGAGCAACCGGAGCAGGTTGGCGTTCATGCGGTTCTTGGGGAACATCCCCGTCCGGTCGGCGAGCACCTGCTTGGCCACGGCGTGGTCGGCCACGCAGATGTTGGGCGTGGCACCGAACCAGTACAGGAACACGCGCCCGTACCGGGGCACCCACTCCCGGAAAGATGATGACCGCGACGATGGCGGATTGCGCCCGGTCAATGGTGACGGGCTGGGAAGCGCAGCTGGCGAGCCAGCAGAAGGAGGGGTGTCACCAGGTGACGATCGAGCTGAGCGACCAGTTCGAGGAGCTCACTGCAGACGTGATCTCTCACACAGCCTTCGGGAGCAGCTATAAGGAAGGGAAGCAGGTGTTCCAGGCACTCAAGGAGCTGCAGTTCATCACCTTCTCAACACTTTTCAATGTCCAAATTCCAGGATTCAGGTCAGGGTAGTAAAAGCGCAGTTGCACTTGCTGCATGCTGTCCAATAAATGACCCAGAATAATCTTGTTTCAGAGAAAAAAAACAACACAACAGTTCTGAATTTGTGACTTTGCAGGTATCTTCCAACTGAGAAGAACCGGAGGATGTGGAAACTCGACAAGGAGGTGAGGACCACGCTCGTGAAGATCATCAAGAACAGGCTCGCCGCCAGGGAGGAGAAGGCGGGATACGGGAACGACCTGCTCGGGCTGATGCTGGAGGCCTGCGCGCCGGAGCACGGCGGCGACCAGCTGCTGAGCATGGACGAGATCATCGACGAGTGCAAGACTTTCTTCTTCGCGGGGCAGGAGACCACCTCGCACCTGCTCACCTGGGCCATGTTCCTGCTGAGCACGCACCCGGACTGGCAGGAGAAGCTCCGGGAGGAGGTGCGGCGTGAGTGCGGCGACGACAGAGACCGGGCGCCCACGCACGACATGCTCAACAAGGTCAAGCTGGTGAGTTTCATGGCGTTTCATGCACCATCTTCAATCCCCCGACATTGTTGAACGATCATGCTTACGAGCTGCAAATTGTTTTGCTTGGTATCTGTCCACAGATGAACCTGTTCATCCTGGAGACGCTGAGGCTGTACAGCCCCGTCCCGCTCATCCGGCGGAGGACGAGGGCGGCGGTCGAGCTGGGCGGCATCGTGGTGCCCGAGGACGCGATCCTGACGTTGCCGATCGCGACGATGCACCGCGACCGGGAGGTCTGGGGCGAGGACGCCGGCGAGTTCAACCCGCTGCGGTTCGACGCCGGCGTCACCAAGGCGGCGCCCAAGAACCTGGGCGCGCTGCTGGCGTTCTCCGGCGGACCGAGGTCGTGCATCGGGCAGAACTTCGCGATGATGGAGGTGAGGGCCGCGGTCGCCGCGATCCTGCAGCGGTTCAAGCTAAAAAAAATTCTGTTGACGATTGAATTTCGTCACAGATCACTGAAAAATCGTCATAGAATAGTATCTATGACGATCTCAAATAACGTCATGTATCGAGCGTTATAGATCACACCTCGTGACGTTTCTTAAATTTTCGTCATAGATTGCTTAATCCATGACATTTTAAAACCGTCATGGAATGTCCCCGGGCCCCCGAAGCCCAACCCAAACCCGTTTTCTATGACGAAAATTAACGTCACGATCAGTATAATTTTCGTCACAGATTCAATTGCCATGTCACACAATGAGGACATAGAAGATGACGTGGCTGCTGACATGGCGATGACGTGGATAACAATGACGACGTGGAAAACATGAAGTTACATTACCCATTGTTATTTGGTAGAAGCAAATAAGCCATAGAAAAAAAATCTAATAATAGCAATTGTCATGCAAACAAAGGACACTGAATGAAAGTTCATGATTTTTATGAAAGATCAAATAAGAGAAGCAAAAACTTGAATTGAAAATGAAAAATGTCAAAACATATAGTTAAAATAGCTATGACGATTTTTATGACATTAATGTTAAAACGTCATGTTTTGTGGGCTCAGTTATGACGAATTTAATAAAACGTCATATTTTGTGGACTCAATTATGACGAATTCAATAAAACGTCATAAAGTTCTGGGCTTAGGGTCCATACCTTCAAATTCGTCATAGATTATGTGTAATTGTGACGCTCTATTAAAATATTATAAAATTTTCGTCATAGATCACCACATTTTGATCACGCTGTCGCCGGAGTACGTGCACGCGCCGACGGACGTGATCACGCTACGGCCCAAGTACGGGCTCCCCATGATCGTCACAGGTGCCGATGCGTAGTGCCAACTCAGCGGAGGACATCGCTGAACAGAGTTGTACAATGGTGAACGTGAGCTAGCGGAGATTTAGTCTGGTCTAGACGTCTAGTCATAGTAAGTAGTTTGTCATTCACTCATTCCATAAAAAAAATGTTCTGTAGTTTGCACTAAATAAAAGTACATCACTCCGTTTGCACGTATTAAAATGTACTGATATCTAATGGTCACCACAAAACAATATACAGTACTCCCTCCATTCTTACATATATAATATTTCATACAAACTAATTAGTTTGAAAAAAAAACTAAACAGTCTGTACATATATATAATGTTTGCACGAATTTTTTGAATAAGACGAGTGGTCTAATTTGATGTCGAAAAAGTCAAACGACTTATAATTTGGAAAGGAGGAGGTATCTACCATATTCCTTATTTTTTATACCACTTCTTGCCCCTCATCCGGCCACGTCGCTCTTCCATGTCGCCCATCCGATTTACCATCCGATGGCTCAGATCGTCTCGAATGGATCTGATCAGAAACAGCTTCTCGCTCCAACTCCATCGGCAGCGGCTTCCTGCGCTTCTCTATTGGCTTCTCCTTCTTTCTTCTCCTGATCCGCGCCGCAAAATATCTTCCCAGCTTCTACCTCTCCTCCTCCGTGCACGACTCCGCCCGATCCCGCCGCCTCTCTTTCTTTCCCCTGCCTCCGTCGGCGGCTCCACCCCCCTGCGCCAGTCACGCGCGGCCGTGGCCTCCCCAACACGGGTGACGCCGGTCTCCGGCTGCCCCGGCCATGCGGCAGCGATAGGACGGTGGCACGAGGCCACCCGACGGCGCCACCGCCCCAGCACGGACCTGCGTGGTCGCCTCTTCTTTTGCCCCTGCTGCGGCTCCGCTCGGCACCTCGGTCTGCCCGCGGCGTGTCACCTCTTCCTCTCCGTTGCCCCGGCTCAGCTCAGCGACCGGATCTGGTGAGCCCTCACCCTCTTCTTCTCCTCCTCTATTACATGGCTGCTCCCGTAGGCCCTCCATCCCTCCGTGTTCCCCTTAGTGTAGATGACTGGCCACTGCTGCTGTGCTGCAGTACTACTCTTTGCTTACAAACCTTTTTCAAAATTAGACCATGTATCTAAAGTGTTCTTCCATTTTCTAGGTTGTTGTATTCAGAGATGCTGCAGTCCTTATGCTTAATTATGTTCATGAAATTAGACCGCATGGTTTTAAGTTGGAGTACAGCTACTTCGAAATTAGCATGCATATTTGACTGAATGGTAAGCTGGAGTACAACTATTTCAAAATTAAGATGCGTATTTGACTCAATGGAGAGGTACATCCTTAAGATATGTAATAGCATGGGCCACAACAGTTGCAATTTCCAAAATCAGTTAAAATTCCAGTATTTTAGTACATGTATCTAAAGTGTTCTTTCATTTTTCTTAGGTTGTTATATTCAGAGATGCTGTAGTTCTTATACTGAATTATGTTCATGACATTCGAGCACAAGGTTTTAAGTTGGACTACAGCTATTGCGAAAATAAGATGCATATTTGACTGAATGGTAAGTTGGAGTACAGCTATTTGGAAATTAAGATGCATATTTGAGTATTTGACTGAATGGAGAGGTACATCCTGAAGATATGTAATAGCATGGACCACATCAGTTGCAATTTGCAAGCTCAGTTTAAATTCAAACATTTTACCATTTATAGTTGCATATAGCTATCCTCATGTAATATACAGTTCGTATTGTATACTTTGTAGAATACCTATTCCTTTCTTTGTACATCCATCTGAAGTGTGCTTCCATTTTTTTAGGCTCATATATTCACAGATGTTGCAATTCATATAGTGAATTTTGATGATTAAATTCGAGCACATGGTGTTAGTTTGGACCACATGAATATTGGCCGTGGTTTGGGAATAAGTTATATGTTTCATACACCAGATAACATTCCTATCCTAGGACTGCTGATGCTTTCGCACTTTATTGAAACAAACTTGATACAGTACTTTGTTGAGTAACTCTAACAATGCTTTGCAGGTTGTTGCTCAGTTTCACAGGTTGTGGCTTAGTTTTGCTGGAATGTCCCACCTGCTTGCGAACTCCACTGGATGGGTCTTCGCTCCTGCCCTCCAGACTTCGATTGATTGCATAGGTATAGTAATTGAGAAAATACTTCCGAACTAATATGTATCTAGGTATGGCCTTCTAAATCTCGGTCAATGGTCTACATTAAACAGTCTATATTGTCTATCATGCCATTTGTCTCCAAATGATTATTTTGGCTTATATGCTTGGGTTTAGCTGAAATGCATGACTGAATTGATTACCTACACCTTTCTATAATACATGCATTTTGTTATACTTTTCGCTATACCTCCCAATCTAAGTACTTCTCTATTTTACTGCCGTCCTTCCATTTTCAGGTCAGGATTTAACTGAACAAAACTAGATCTCGGCTGCAAATTTTTTAGAGTATTTCAATTTAGGATTGGTAATTTTAGTTATATTTGTAAATTAGCTTTCGACACATATCCAGTTTCTTAAATCTTAAAACATTTCATATCAGCTAGCTTATTTCATTGCGTGAATAGGGAAATAAACAGCTGCTCTAATGGTCTACATTTCTATGTGCCTGTCCTGATCAGAGGCCTGCGCAAAGTTCCTCATGAACTGTGATTCATTGCAATTTCTATGAGAGGTACCTCAGAGACTCAGATCTCCATATTTCTAGCAACCTTTTGGTTCTTAGATTCAATTGTTTCAGAAATTCTATATGCCATATTTCGGACTTCCTGCCCCGTGCGAAGCACGGGGTACCTGCTAGTATTCTAAATTTTTGGTTGTTAGTGCTCCTCCATACCAATTAATCCTATATTGGTGAATGCAGCCTCCTGTTCTCCTTTTCCTATTTTTCTTCTCACACTCTCTTTTCCTTTTTCTTCTTTTCGACTTGATAATAGTCTCGTGAAAAAATTATGTCGAAACTAATCATGAGAAGCTTAAGAATAAAAAAATCACGAGAAGCTTGTTCAGAACTGTTCTACACATTGCTCTGCTCCGGATGGAGGAGCGGCTGGAGGGACCGGGGCTAACACGGACGACATGCTCCTCAAGCTGAACCTGGCTGTCACCGTCCTACTAGGAGTAACTGGAAAGAGAGGGGGAATTTGGGGAAACGGAGAGAAATCAAGAAGAAGAGGGAGCAAAAGGAAGAACAAGAATAGGGATTGGGGAATGAGTTCCTTCTCTATTCGATTTATGTCTCTGGCCGTCAGATTTTTTTTTTATAGAAAAGGGTAGGACGTTTATTGATATAGAATTTTTACATCCAAACCCCTCAAACCGAGGGACCTCTGAAAGAAACGTAAATTACATTGACACTCAATAGAGGTCCACATTATGGTCTTCGTCGCCGCCGGTTGGAACCGCCTCTGCTTAGCGCTCTGCCTCACCACTGAGTGGAAGAGTAAAGCATCAAGGAAGAAGCTTGAAGCCGACACGGCGATTGCTAATACGCGCGCGCCCCCTGGCACAGCAACTAACAAATGATTTCCGACAAACTCAGCATATGCCATTTCCGGCGTCGGGATCATTAGCTTTCCTTTTTCAGTCGCCTGCACTCAATGCCGCTAGCGGCCCAGAAGTTTTGAGATCATTCGTTTTCTTTTTTGGGCCGTTCACACTAAATACCGCTAGAGGCCCAACGGAAGATCATGTCACACAAGCTTATTTTGTTTTCAAAAACATGTCACGCTAGCTACCTTTGTGTACATAATTTATGTCGCGCTACATAACTTATTGAACTAATGATGTACAAGTTTTTTTTGTGCTATATAGCCTTTCTACTTCGTAACTTTTTTGAACAACTTATGAACAAAAGTTTTGTTATCATACAATGTGTGCATACAATTTATGCATATTGCTTTGGCTTTTTTATGCATAACTTATGAACATAAATCTGTGCATATAATTTCTGTAGTGCAATTTTATGCATATAATTTTTGTGTCAAACATTTAACTGTTAAGATGTACAAGTTGGGGGCATAAAAAAGTATTGCTTTTTTGTATACATAATTTACTGTTACATAACAATATTTTTATTTTCATAACAAGAAACAAAAATTGTATACATAATTTTTGTATTGTATGCATAAAAGTTATAATGCACTGAAAAGTTATGTATGATAAAAAATGTATTGAAAAACTGGTATGACATGTAACTTATGCATAACTTATCACGTGTGCTGTCTTGTATGCATAACTTATGTCGTGCTACATAAAGTTATTACTATCGTGTATAACTTATGATGTACGAGTTCTGGACATCCGGAAACAAATATTTTGTTGCTAAATTGTATAAATAATCACTAAAAAAATATCCTCAAACAGGCCAGCTAGCGATCGTCCGAGCATGCCGGGCTGCTGCGTCATGATGGGCCATAAAAAACTGAACACCAAAAAAGAAGGGGCGCGC
The DNA here is from genome assembly GCF_016808335.1 of Panicum virgatum. Classification (NCBI taxonomy): domain Eukaryota; kingdom Viridiplantae; phylum Streptophyta; class Magnoliopsida; order Poales; family Poaceae; genus Panicum; species Panicum virgatum. The sequence continues at coordinate 65,207,377 of NC_053137.1, read as the reverse complement.
TCGCGCCGGATCCCGCGGAGGGGTTGGACCGATTGTTGGACCGCGAACTAGCGCGCGGTGGCCAAAATGGATTCCGCAGCCGACACCCATGCAGACGAAGAAACTTCACGGTTTTGCATGGCCACCAGTGACACACCAAAAATGGCATGTACTTGAAACGTTGAAAGCTTCGGCGAACTGCCGACGGCCGTAGCTTCGTCGCGACGAAGGGGATCTGACGCCTGACGCCTCAACAGGAGATCCCAATCGACGGAGAACAAAGAACCCAAAAAGGGGATTTGGACCCTCGAACCCGAGCAGACGAGATCGAGGTAGACAAACCTGACAAAACCATCGCCAGAAGATGCCTTGATGCAGCACTCGCCGGAGATAGCTCGCAGGGACAAAACAACCGGTGGAGACATCGCCATCGCCACCGAAGACCGAAACCGCATCCGGCGCCGAACCGGAAGCAGGAGACCTACCCTAATCTACTTAACCTATAGAAATAGACTAGTATAAACAACCTGACGCCGATTCCACCGAATCCTTCCTTCTCCGGCGCCAGAGAGGCCACCAGAGGCGGAAGGAATCCGGCCAATCGACGCCGGGGAGGAGAATCGCCCTGCTGTCACCTTCTGGAACTGTAATGGTGGGGAAGGAAGGGTCGAGACGCGCTTTCTCTGGCCGTCAGATAACCGCATATCCCTTTGTTTAGTTGCAAAGTTCAAAATTCCAAAAAAAAATTCCGGCACCTGCATGGAGAATTAAATCTAGATAAAATAAAAAACGCATTGCACAGTTTGCCTGTAAATCGTGAGACAAATCTAATGAACCTAATTAGACCGTAATTAGACGCTTAATTGCTACCGTAATGCTACAGTAAACACCATCTACTGATGGATTAATTAGGCTCATTAGATTCGTCTCGCGATTTACAGACGAGTTCTGTAATTTATTTTGTGATTAGTCTATGTTTAGTACTTCAAATATTGGAAGATGCTCTTTCAAAAATTTTACATAGCGCAACTAAACAAGGCCTATATTTCCAAGCGTACCGGCTCCAGCCCAGATAAGAGAACTCGGCTCATAACGGCCCACGCACACATTGGCCACTAATCCTTTGGGTACGGCCCATTAAGCCCGTGACACTCGTGATGCCCTGCAGCTTGCAAATTTGTGCAGCTTCTCACTGGTCGCTTTGATTTCTTGCTTGGACTTGGAGAGTTGGAGGAGGACCCCCAATATTGGTTTTAGTATTTTACCGTTGTCCGCTCATAAACAATCTCACGGCCGATTTTCTCACCGCCCGCAGCCGCGCACAGGTGATTCACGTGGTGGGCCTCACGTCATCCCTATCCTTTCATTTTTTTTTGAAAATTAAAGTAGGAGCACTACCAATTTATTTAAGAGAAAGCAAGCTGTTCAAAGATACAGAAATATTACAAAAAACTTATACGACTCAAACTCATTGTCAAAAAACTAAAACACCTCAGATGTCCGACAGGCCATCCTTCTCAGGTTGACCTCCTCCTTAATCAGCTATCCTTTCATTTTTATGATTCCTTTCTTTCACCTCTCTCGCTTCTCTTTCCTTCTTCCTCTCGTTCTTCTTTTTTTTCCTTCCTGTTGCATCCTGACTCCCCCCGGCCGAGCTCGCAGCGCCAGCGGCGGCGGGATGGAGCAGTGCGGCTAGGCGGGGGACGAGAGCGGTGGCGGCGAGGCTGAGCGGAGCCACCAGAGTTGAGCAGCGCGGGTGGGCGGAGCCGGGCTCCCCAGGGCGAGCTTCCCGTGTGGCGTGACAGCACGCTCTCCAGTCACTCGCCCTCGGCGGCGGCTACGAGCTCCCCCGGGCACGGGGTAGGGGCGCTTTTTTTTCTTTTTCTTTTTTTGAATTGTTGGATGCAAAATCTTTTTCCAATTTTTTCTTCTGTTTGGATGCAAAAATGATTTTTCAAATTTTTTTCTCAAAATTTTCTCATCCCGAACTTTTTCTCATCAAAGTTTTCCTTTTTTCTCTCTAAAATATTTTTCTTGAAAAGTTTTCTCTGGAAAAACTTTTATTAGAAAATGACAAAAAAAATACTAAAAAAGGAAAAAAAATGACGGTCGGAAGACCCACCGCACGGAGGGCTCCCTACCGTCGACCTAAAATTAGAATACCCCAGGAGGACCTCGTCCGCGTCCCTGGGCGACCGCTTGACCTTCTAGTCGCCGAGCTCGAGCTGCACGGTTGGCACGAGAGATTTTGTCGGTCCTGGCCCTGGGTGAGATCATCGGTGACGTAAGCGAGCTTTGCCCAGACGTGCGCCAACTTTTGTGAGTGGTGATAACGAGCCTTTCGCTGGACCAGCCGCTTGACTGCTTGAGCTGAGCTTCGCGTCCACATCCACGTGCGACAGGGAGAAGCGCGTCGCTCCTGCCGGTTAGTTTCTGGAAGATCTACTCGTATCTATTGCCGTCTTACGCTGGATCTTCGATTGGGTTCGTGCCTGAGGTTTCCAAATTGACCTCTCCATTGCTTCTCGAACACAGGGGAGCCCCTCTGCTTCTTGAGCGTAATATGCTTCTAGCTAGTTCTAGGAGGCTAGGAGCCTAGGACTATTCTAGGACCACGGCGTACTCGACTGTGACTCTAGAGGAGTGACCGCGTCGCTCTTCCAATAATTGCATTCTAGAAGCCTCAATAATCTGGATGTGGCGTCAAGCAAGCCGTCAACTTCAGTACATACATGTTGACAGCAGTATGGGATGTTGACAGCAGTATGGGAGCATATAGAACCTCAAGATTCCAGCCATTATTTCGACAAAATAGATAGATTGCAAACTGCACACACGCCTCGAATTAAATACAGCGGCCGTACATGTTGGCAAAGATGAATTTCTTCAGCAACATGAACTTACCCAATACCACTTTTAGTTCATATAAGCTGATAGAATTCGTAAGTCTATAACATTTTTTTTAACTATATTGATACTACCCTACACGTCTATATATCTAGGGCGCTCCATTCTTCGTGTGCTCTGAAGCTCCGACGACACTTTCAAAGTGGTGAAAATAGTCATGATATTTATAAGAAAAAAAAATAGAAAACATAGCTGCAAAATTAATATTCCATGCCATAAAAAAATTAACCACAGAAATGATGAATATGTATAATAAGAAACAATAGGGAGAAATTCTGCTAAAAATGTGATGAAAAATGCAGTTTTCACTGTCATTTGTGTCTTTTACTCTCCTAAAATAGATTATATTTTGAAGTTAAAATTTAGGTGATACTACATCCGTTCCAAAATATAGCAACTTTTAGATTTGGTCAAAGTCAAATATTTTTCAACTTTTGATCAATAATATAGAAAAGATTGCATGTCATAATAGTTGATTTCATTAATTATCAATAAAATAATATCATTTTTATGTTGCCAATCATTATATTTTTTTATAGTGCACGGTTAAAGTTTAAAAGGTTTGACTAGGAAAAAACCCCCTAAAATAGCCATATTCTAGGATACAGGGAGTACTTAAATGTATCATCAATCCGCTATCTTACAAAATTTTCTTTAAATTAACAGGACCATTTTACCAGTTCTGATATGCGTAAGAGCACATGCTATTCGGCTTAAAACAGTAAATTGTGTGATGCAAGAGAAATTTCAAAACTTCTACAATAATTTAACATTACAATCTAGTAGAACTTACATATACAGGCTGTAGTACATATTACACATCCTTTTGCAAAAAAAAAAGAGTATATATTACACAATCAAATGAAAATGAATTAATTTTTTTTCAAACGGACAGATACTCCGTATGCAGCATGCATGTGTAGCACGCGACTCTTACGACGCCTCCAGACGCTTGAGGATCATGGGGAGCCCATGCCTGGGCCGCAGCGTGAGCACATCCATGGGCGCGTGCACGTACTTGGGTGACAGCTCGAGCTTGAACTTCTGCAGGATCATGGCGACCACAGCTTTGGCCTCGATCATGGCGAAGTTCTGCCCAATGCACGACCTCGGCCCGCTGGAGAAGGATAGCAGCGCGTTGGGGTGCTTGGCTGCCCTTGTCACCCCATTCTCAAACCTCTCGGGCTTGAACTCACCAGCATCTTCGCCCCAGACTTCCTTGTCACGGTGGATCGTCGCGATTGGGATCGACAAGATGGTGCCCTCGGGCACCCGGATGCCACCAAGGTCGAGGTCCGAGCTCGCCTTCCTCTGGATCATGGACACGGGGCCGTACAGCCGCAGGGTCTCCAGGAGGAACATGTTCACCAGCTTGAGCTTGTTGAGCATGTCGCCGTTGGGCTCCTGGTCGTCGCCGCACTCCCGCCGCACCTCCTCCCGGAGCTTGTCCTGCCAGTCCGGGTGCGTGCTCAGCAGGAAGGAGGCCCAGGTGAGGAGGTGCGAGGTGGTGTCGTGCCCCGCGAAGAAGAAGGTCTTGCACTCGTCGATGATCTCGTCCATGCTCAGCACCGGGCTCTCGGCGCCATGCTCCGGCGCGCACGCCTCCAGCATCAGCCCGAGCAGATCGTTCCCGTAGCCGGCGGTGTCCTTGGAGGCGAGGCGGCTCTGGATGATGTCCATGAGCATGGTCCTCACCTTCCTGTCCAGCTTCCATGCCCGCAGGTTCTTCTCCGTTGGGAGGTACCTGAATGCCGGGATCTGGACACTGAAGGTCGTGGAGAAGGCGAGAAACTGGAGCTCCCTCTGCCCCAGGAAGACCTGCCGCCCCTCCTTGTAGCTGCTCCCGAACGCCGTGTGCGAGATCACGTCGGCGGTGAGCTCCTCGAACCGGCTGCTCAGCTCGATCTCCACGCCGCCGGGCGCCTTGGCCAGCTGCGCCTCCCACTCGGACATCATAGAGCGAGCGCAGTTGGATATGATCGCCGTCATCATCTGCCATTGTCAAACAATTAATGAAAGCGGCCCAATAATCAACAGCTGATCCCAATTAAGCATGCTGATGATGACCTGTCGCCGTTGAGCTAGTTCCCAGCTAATTAAGATACGCACCTTGAGCTTGTCCATGTTGAAGGCCGGGTACACGACCTTGCGGTGGCGCTTCCAGTCGTCGCCTTCGGTGAAGACGAGCCCCTTGCCGAGCAGGCGGCCGACGTGCGGGTTCGAGAGGTTCTTGGGGTAGAGCCCGGTGCGGTCGGAGAGCACCTGCCTGACGACGTTCACGTCCGCCACGCCCACGTTCGGCGTCGCCCCGTTCCAGTACAAGAACAACCGGCCTGCAGATTATCCATCGATTCGAGCGATCAGTTGATTCACCGTGCAGCGAAATCGAATCAATTGGTGATCGATGCATGCATGGTCGGTCCGTGTTGTCACGTACCGTAGATCGAGATCCACTTGCGGTGGTAGGGCTGCACTAGGGGGACGAAGTCGTGGTCGCCGACGGCGAGCGTGGCGCCCGCGGCCTCGGCGCGGAGGCGCCTCATCTCGCCGAGGTTCCCGGAGAAGAACCTGTAGGCCGGCCCGCGCACGCCCCGCGCGGCCATCCTCCGGGTGACGGCGTAGGGGCGCCAGACGAGGTGCAGCAGCGCGTTGAGCGCCCACGACGCCGCCACCGCGGCGGCGGCCGCGGCCACCATCCATGCCAGACCGCCCATGGCGCGCCGCGCGGGAGGTCACTCACTCACTCGATCACACTTGGCACGTACGGCCGGCGAGGAGGAAGTCGATCTTCTCTGTGTCTGGCTGGCTGCGTGCTGGATTGCTTTGCTGGATCTGTCTGTCTGGTGGTTCGTACGAGACTCTTGAGAGAATCTGCTGCTCGTGTGTTGGCTTGTGTGGATTGTAGAATGGTTGTGAGGATCGGGGCGGGAGGGAGCAGACATTTATAGGGCGTTCCTCCGTGGCCGGTTCGACGATCCATGGACGCCCGGTTCGCTGTGCTGGTGCTGGAGACTGCTGTTGGAGTGGTACGAGAGAAAAATATTGTTGGCTGATTGGTGGCTGGAGACTGCTGCTGGAATGGTGTAAGAGAAAAATACTGCTGCCTGGCTGGAAGCTGCCAGATGGTGTGAGTCGTTGGGCTGCAGCTGCTGGGCAGACGACTGACGGCTCGTGCTGGGTGGGCACGCGTGGGTGACACACAGCGGCGCCCGGCCCCGGTGTCGAGCTGCTGCCATCAGCGATGATGCAAGCACGCGCGTTTCCGTCCCGGCCGGCAAGCGCAACTTGCCGGACGGGAACGCGGGGTCCCTGGCGCGTCTTGTTTGCTTGGACTGGATTTGTTTCATTATTTTTGTTGCAGCAGTTGGGGGGCGCTTCCGTGTCGATCGGATGCTTTGCTTACCTTAGTATAAAAAAATACGAGTACTTATTATCACGTGACAGTTCCACCGACTCGTATCGTAACCAAGAAACGTGAAAGTATTCGGGTTCATGGCGTATTAGAGTAGGGTGTAGCTTCGGGTGTCACCTAGATCCTTATACTATCAAAATACAGTGGCCTCCCAATTAATTAATTGATAAAACTTATTTTCATCGATATAATTTAATTATAGTCAAATAAAGTAAATTTTAGCAACAATGAATTAGAGGACACCATGAATTGCCAAATGAAGGGGCAACAAAACTAGTTAGAAAAGAAGACCTTGAAAACGCAATATTTGATCCTATTATACTTTATTATTGGCGGGGATGTACTTGCATTTAAGAGTATACGGACTTAGATGACACCCGAAGCTAGTATAGAGGGTTTAGATTTGCATTTCGAGACCATGTGGGCCTAAATGACACCTGAGGCTAAGTTTAGAAGCAAGATACACAATTTAAAACTATAGGAATCTAAGTGACACAACCGAATAAGTTTAAGGACCGTCCATACACTATACTCTAGAGTAGACAATAACGGCAATACTTAAATCCCGTTTGGATTACCTAGGACTAAAGTTTAGTCTAGGGGACTAAATATTAGATATCTAAACTTTAGTCTATGCTGTTTACCTGTTTGGATTCATGAACTAAATTGTAACTTTGAATAGAAAACTATTTGAAACAAATAAGCAATTGAATCTAAATTTTAGTCCAAATTAGATATATTTTATAGAGTAATTGATTAAACTTTAGTTGGGATGAAACTAAATTTTAGTCTAAAATTTAGTCCACTTGCTTGGATCACATAATGAACTAAACTTTAGGCCTGAAGTGTCCACGCATCCAAACAGTAACTTAATCGGTGAGATAATCGATTCAACTAGTTGTGCCATTGAAATATATTCAACTGACAGCTGTCTTCCGCTTATCTGATCGCCAATGGATCCATTTCTTGTCAAGCAGGGCACCTTTACCTTCTAGCAAAACCTAGCACCCGCCATGACCTGTTCGGTCTTCTGGATGAGCTGCGAGGGAAGTGCTGAATCCGTTCTCAAGTCTGAACACCGGCATTCCTCTCTTTCCACAATTTCCAAGTACGGAGGAGTACTAGTACTACTCCGTTCCGGTTGGCTTCCGCCCTTCCGGCGAGCGTCAGCTTTGGCCCGGCGCCTAGCTGCGAGGCTGCTTCCTCTAAAAATAAGGCCCTCTTTAGTTTCCAAAAAAATTTCTACACATCGAATCGTTAGACACATAAATAAAATATTAAATGTAGTTTAAAAAATAATTAATTATATAGTTTAACTAATTAGTACGAGATGATGAATCTTTTAAGCCCAATTAATTCATGATTGGACATTGTTTGTTAAGTAACAACGAAATGTGCTACAGTATCAAAATCCAAACCTTTTCGCTAAACACAACCTAAATAAAAAAAAGCTGCGAGGCTGCCGCCTACCATTTCCGGAGTAAACAAATACTTGCCCCATCCTAAAAATACAACTCTTACTTCCTGAGTCAAATAATATTAAACTGCATCAATTTTATAGAAAAATTACTAACATTCATATCTTCAAATAGATTTAGTATAAAAATCTAATGTATGATTAATCTAATAATACCTATTTTATAAATAAATTTTAGTATTTTTTATATGAATTTATAAAGGTTAAAATTATTCGACATCTTGAAAATTAAAAGTTGCATTTTTTTTCTGAAACGGAGGGAGTACTTACAGGCGGTGGTCCATCTTCTGGGATCGTCGAGATGGAATCCGTTTCTTGTCAAAGAGGGTACTTTTCTGTTTTCCGATGGGGAAGAAATAGGATTAGTACTCGTCGAACGGATAAGTGCTTCTAGAATGCTTCTAGAAGGAGGCGGCAGCAATAATGGAGAGGCACTGCTGTGGGTGGCTCGCTTGGCCGCTTACTAGGGGAGAGCGACTAGGATCGTGACTGGACACTGCAGTGAGGAGCAGAGGACGACACCAAGGGTCCACGGAGCCGTCACGGCTCATCGCAGCGACGGACCAGACGGCTCATCGCAGCGTGGATAGCCTCACGTCGTGATTTCTCCCTATGTAGAGATGGCGCCGCCGGGGACCACTTCTTCCGGTTTCGCCATCGCGTCGTGTTGGGTCCTCCTGGGTCCTGGCTTCCAGAAGCGTGATTTTTTTTTTAATCTGGCTGGCAGGCTGGAGCTGGAGACACTTAGCCGCGAGTTCCGGATCGGAGTAAACAAATACCAACACGTCCAACAGGCAACAGTACTCGTACTAGCGGAAGTTCAGCCGCCGCGTTTGCAATGGCAATGAGCTCCAGATGAGGAGGTGTCAAGAAAAAGAAGAAGTAGCAGCTCCAGCTCTGGTTCGGTGGCCGTTTGTGGACTCTCCTGCTTGCGACGCACGTTCACACGTTTTTTTTTTTGAGGGGTGCACGTCCACACGTTCTGCTTCTTTCCTTTCTTTTACGCTCGTTGAAAAGACCTTCCGCCTATGGACTTTTCCGGCCGGCAGGCCGACTACGACCAAACAACAACCAACGGCCCAACAGAGGAATATGCAAGCACTTCTCCTCAACATTTTGAACGGGCCGCTTTTCGCACGAAAGAACCCCCTCCCCCCGGGGAATCATATACATCTTTCGAAAAATGGAAAAGATGTTGAACTTGGAGTGTTTGAGATTCTTGCGGAGTGCATCAAGAGGATGAGATTGGAGCACACCAGCGCTGCACGCATGTGCTGCTTAGTGTGCATGGCGCATGTGCGACTTCGTGCATGGCTGGGTGATGTGGGGATTCCATTTAGATTCAAAACTTTAATCCTATTTTTCTTTCAAACCGTAAATACATTTTGAATTCCATTTCAACCATGATGCTATTTAGAATTTATGCAACAAAACAAGATCACATATGCATATGTTTTAATTAATTTTAGTTTTTTCTAAAAATATCAACAATCAAAGTATACTATTGCAACATTTGAGTATACATGTTCTGATGTTCAACATTTTGTACATACTGTTTCAACATTTTCATATAAAATATTTAACTAGTTTATAAGAAATGCTGTATTAAGTTTGAATGAATGTTGAATTTTGTATTTTAAAATATTGACCGTAGTAGTATAGAGAAAGTTATAATTATTGATGCAGCTTGAAGAGGGGGAAAAAAATAAAAGAACGCTTTCCACCACCTGCACCTTCCTAACAAGTGGCGAAGTGTAAGCTGCACATGCTTACTGCATGTGCTTGCGCGATTCGACAACGCAGCACATGACTGACTCTGATGGGCTGCGACACCAACGATAATGAGCTCTGGGCTTTATAGATAGTCTGTTATCTATCTTCCGGAAGGGGTATAGGAGCCCCCCCGCCCCCTTCTCAAATAATAATAATAATAATAATAATAATTAAATTAAATTAATTCTGCCCCAGGACGTAGTGAAGTTTTGACGTCCACCTTTTCCGGCCAGCCGTTCCTCTGCTACGGTGGATGATGATGCAGCAGCATCGCATTAGCAGTTTAACACTGCGATTCAATTCGCGGCAACGTAACGGACATGCATGCATCCGATCCAGCACACCGTTCCGTTCGGCTTCGGCGCGCTCCGAGCCTCCGCCTATATCTACCGCCGTTCCCAACGACATCCCGCTTCGTATCGTATCGTCGCCTACGATCCCAAGCAGCAGATCCATCGCGGCGGCGCCCCCTCGGCCGTGGGCACGCATGGGGCTCCCCCTCGAGCCGCGCTGCGTCGTCGACGTCGGTGAGGAGCCCGTTCCCGCCATCGGGTGCCGGACGCCGCCGAGGAGGCAGCAGGAAGGGGGAGTGGCGGGCGGCGGTGACGAGGACGCGCGGGTGCTGGTGGTGTGCCCGCCCGCGCCGAGGAAGAAGCCGAGGCCGGCTGCTCCGGCGGCCGTCGTCGCGCGGCGGACGGCGGCGGAGTTGTACACCGGGGCCGACCTGGAGGCCTTCTTCGCCGCGCGCAACGTCTGACGAGGCAGTAGGTTGATTTGCCTTTTTTTCTTCTTCTTTTATGTAGTAGTTGGATTGGATTCATTCGGAGACTGCATCCATGCTTCCGATCTGAATTGAAGTAGGATCATACGTGCTTGTTAGCTGATGAACATACTTATATTCTCCTACGTGTGTTGGTATCTTCTTGAATTAAATCTTTTTTTTTGAAAGGGTTCTTGAATTAAATCTTAATGCTAGTTATGTCGATTGATTTGCGTTACATTCTCTGACGCGCAAACTGACCTCGTATATTTCAACTTCCTGAGCCGTTACATCGGGCTTGGGCCCGATTATTGCCCGGCACTGGGCCCTTCATGGGCTCAAATAACAAGGACGGACCTAGCAGGGGTCTGGAGGCCCTCTATCCCTCATGTATCTGCTATGTATTAGGTCCTGGGTTCAACTCCTCATAGGATTTAACGGCATTGTGCATTCAGTGGTAGGCAACATTCTCGTCGATAACGAGACGCATGTGGTGACTTCGTCAATCTCGAAAATTTGTTGGCTCAGTCTTCGAAGATGCTCATAGGGGTAGGGTTTGTGTATGCGTGTTCATATGGGTGTGAGTGTGAGTGCGTTGTGTCTTAGTTGTACTGTGTAATCTAAAAAAAAATATCTGCCATGTAATCACAAGGGGCATGAGGAGGGGGTAATTTTACAATTAACCGCCGGTCCTTGGATTAGGTAATCACACTTTTATAAATCTCCCCTCCCACTCCCCCTGCGCCCCTGGATCTCGATCCGTTAGTCCAGATTGGAGTTTTCATAGTTTGCATACGAAGGTGGTTTGCATAGCATACGTTGTCATGTTAATTTGGACTTTTTGTTTGGAGCAGTAATTTGGCTTGGATAGTCCATGCACAATCCATACATGAAAAAAGGTTACTAGTGGGTCCTTTTTACGATTTTTAGTAGCTTGAAGTTCCCTCCCTGCGTCCAAACCCAGTCATGTGCATGTCTAAATTCATTCACATGTGAATGATTAAGGTTGGATTTTTTTCATAATCTAAAAAAAATGTGCATGTCTAAACGATCATGCGCGGAGACGACTTGATCAAGCAGACAATCGAGCTCAATAATTTTGACGGGCGCATGGTCTAGCTAGAGAGTAGAGACCTAGCTATCAACAAGTTATACCGGAGTCTCTCTCTCTCTCTCTCTCTCTCTCTCTCTCTCTCTCTCTCTCTCTCTCTCTCTCTCTCTCTCTCTCTCTCTCTCTCTCTCTCTCTCTCTCTCTCGATTTGATGTATGCCGTGATGAGGGTACGTTTAACTATTGACCACGCTATCAACAAGCAGCTTATGGGCCATGCAGCATGCCCGTCCCCGCAGCGTATGTACGTGTTTCTGATGTGCGCAGCATGCACACTTGCTCCACACATATTCAGTAACGGAAGTACAGGAGCTAGCTAGCTAATACCAACGACCACTAGCTGCACCTTCATGACCACACATTCAGATCCATCAGCTGCAGCGATCCACGAACCGTGCAGTGCAGTATTTATAAATAAATAAACTAATTAATAATCTTCACACGATGATATATACCTACACAGTATATACCAGCAAAAAGTATATATACTAGCTACGTGCTCTCAATCACCAAGTTAGCCCGCAATTGTGGTTTACTCTCTTCATTTCAAATTATAGTTCATTTGACTTTTTTGACTCAAAGTTTAGTTACTCGTCTTATTAAAAAATTTGTGCAAAATATTATTTTTTTATTGTGGCTTGTTTTAGCAATACAAGTTCTTCAGAAATGATATAAATTTGACTATATTTGTATAAATTTTTTGAATAAGACGAGTAGTTAAATTTAAATAAAAAAATCAAACAAATTGTAATTTAAACAGACAGAATAATTATTATTGCATTAATTACATTGGTCCTCTTGGTCCTGACGACGCGTCCTTCTCCGTGCATTGGATGCTGGACGGATGATGATCGATCGATCGGGTGAGTATGCACGTAACGTCCCGTGCATCCCGTTTGTCAATCGGAGCTTGTCAGACTCCAGCTTTACACACGTGTATATGTGGGCCAGCTCTACTGGTTTATCATTATCATCCCTGTCTCCCTGGAGCGTCAGTGGTCGAGTAGTCCTACGAGCAGCGTGCCAGCGCGTATACCGCCGGGCCTTATATGGTAGCAATGTCCACTCTGATTGCACCCTAATTATAATTTATCCATAACCACATGACTTGGTGACACTAGTTTTATATTTATAAAATGTTGATTGGCTTATATTTGTCCAAATTGCTTAGGGATTATATATATGGTCCCCTTCTTAAATAGCATCCAATAAATTCGAATTGACATGTCCAAATAAAACAAAAACTCATGGGCTGAAACTTATTTAGGTCATATCAATGGCGTTCTTCATTACGTACTTTTGCTTACCACTCATTTTCAAGCTAACCAACAACCACAACAATTGTTGTCGTCGACAACGTAATGAACCTTTAATTTTGGCACTCCATACTTGCTACACTTTTATGGCAAAACTTTGACTTAATAATACTCAGGTAGCCCCACTTAGTCTAGTTGGGCAACCATGGTAAAATCAAACATGTCAAATTCCCGACCTTGCTTTCAAGACTTGCCATGAAGTTATCTCTAGACCCTCGCACCACAACCTGGATCTATATATGATAATTGAAATTGCAATATTTTCAAGTATGCATTGCAATTTTTGAACGATTAAGTTTCCATAATTTTTTTTTGAACTAGGCGTATAGCCCGCGCATTTGCGCGGCTAGTATTGAAAATTCAAAAAATTGCATGTCGGTGTATCTTTACTTAAATGTTATACTATTTTTTTACTATACATCATCCTGTTCATTATCGTAAATTATGTCTTATTGTTGATTAAAACAATTCAACTGTGATCTACCTATAATAACAATTTGATTTGTTGAGCTTTAATAATATTATGCAGATAATTATTCTTATTTTCATTTCATTTTGATTGATTGTTGTTAGCTTTAGTTTTTATTAATAGTATATATTTGTAACTGATACATAGCTAAATGATATTTTATATTTAATTTTTCATAATGGCATTGGTGGGTGATTTTTAATTAGGCACAGGTGTATTGTAGGCTAATTTTTATCGTAATGGCAATGATGGGTAATTTTATTTTTTTATTTTTCGCCGATTAATATGGAAATTTCTAGGTCTTGAGAGCGAACGTGGAGGATTTGTTTGTTGGCCAAATAATAAGATAATAGATAATTTTTGCATCGCATTAGCTACACGACAAAAGTTGTGCAGGAGAAAAAAACTGATTTCAATACAACTCAATGAGAACCAAATTGAAGCACGGGCAACGCTGGGACCAGCGCCTACACCGTCACGAAAAAAAAATGGAGGACCCCATGATAAAGCCAAGGTTGAAGCAGAGAGATTACTGACCAGTCACCAATCTTTTTATTAAACTAACCACATAATTTAATTAAACACCTCTCATTTATATATATTTATATATGTATATCTCTATATAATTCTTTGTCTCGTCACCAGCAATAATGCACACCATCACCATATGATTTTTACATGCCGATTGCACCGGAAAATTAACACGCAACGCAAGCCCGGTAATCCAAAAGAGGAAGAAATTTACAAACCAGAAGCTCACCAAACATTAGCTATCAGCAATCGTAGGCACGCACGCGTACAAGTGTTGGGTTTGATTGGTCGGGCGGGGTCGATCGATTAATTGCTCGCCGCCGAGTGCGTTGGCTCGAGATCAATTCAAGCACCAACTGCTGCCGGCGAGCCCGCTGGCGTCGACGAACTGCACGGCGTCCTTGCTGTCGTCGCCGTAGATGCACTGTCCGTGCTGGTACTGCCCGCCGCCGCCGTAGCCGTCGAACACGTAGTCGGACCACTTGAGCTCGTCCAGCGCCGCGCCGTAGTGGTCCACGGCGGCGCCGCCGCCGTTCGCGTAGCCGCTCGTGCCCAGCTCCAGCCACGGCAGGTGGCTGGCGCTGCAGCTCTGCTGCGTCGACAGCTCGAACGACCCGTTGCCGCCGCTGCTACTGTTGTTGTTGCACTGTTCGTCGGTTCCCGTGGTGGTGGTGGCCGCGGGGCTTAGGCCACCCATCGAGTTCAGCGTGCTGGAGCTCGACGCCGACGGCAGAACGACCGCCGGGACACCGGAGGGGCCGCACGGCGGCAGCGCGTCCGCGGGATCCTGCAGGTAGGCCGCCGCCAAGTCCCCAGTCTGGTGGTACCCCGACAACGACTGCAGGGAGCCGTCGCTCGCGCCGCCGTCGGCGCTGATGCTGCGGCTGTACACGTAGCTCTCCGCCGCCGTCACTGGCGGCGGCGGCATGTGCTTGCCCTCCGCCGACGACGACATGATGAGCTCGGCGTCGCTGAACACCGCCGTTCGCGCGCGGCTGGCAGCTGCGGCGGCGCCCCCGCGGCCGCTGCTGGCCTCGGGCAGCGGCTTGTGGGTGGCCGGGTCGATGCCGCGCTGGCAGAGCTTCTTCTTGATGTACGAGTTCCAGAAGTTCTTGACCTCGTTGTCCGTCCGCCCCGGCAGCTGCGCTGCAATCTGAGACCACCTGTATGTGTCATTCACGCACGGACAAGCAAACAGATTCCCCAATTTGATCAGCTAAAATTGGCAAAGATTCAGACTTAATCTGACAGAATGCATGGATTGATGATGGCTGTTCGGTTCAGTCAAACTGGCACGTACTTGTTGCCCAGCATGGAGTGGAGATGGATGATGAGGTCCTCCTCTTCCTGCGAGAATGCACCCCTCTTGAGGTCCGGCCTGAGGTAGTTGATCCACCTCAGCCTGCAGCTCTTCCCACACCTCTCAAGGCCTAATGCAGACAACACCACGAATTCCATCAATTTTACTTCCAAGTTTGTTGGGACGCCGGAATTCAAGTAGTAGCATGCTGCTGTAAGATCCTTTCTCCTTAAGCTGCACAGTCTTATACTACAATAATGATAATCCTAAAGCTATCTTAAAGAAATAGATAGTAACCATGCTGCATTGCCTTAAGGGAGAGCCGAATTAACAGATCCTAAGGTGTCTGAATAATGGCACATAGTGCTGCAGTACCTGCTAGCTTGGGGACGGAACTCCAGCAGCCATGGCCATACTTGGCAATGTGGTTCATCAGCTTCTCATCCTCCTCCGGCGACCAGAGGCCCCTCCTCAGCTTCTTCTTGGGGCCGCTCGTCCGCCTCGCCATGCCACCCGGCCTCAAGCGATGGGCTACAGCGCAGCAAACGAGAGCTGCCAGCTTGAACGCCCAAGCCGGGAAGACGACGACGACGACACAATGAGCTAGGAGAGGGAGGGAGGATGGGGACGAAGGAGGTGCGATATAAAAGAGAGCCCGGGCCGGGAGGGCGGGAGGTCGCTCTCAAGTAGGTGCAGGGCCTGCAGGCCACTGGACTGTAAGGTGTACAGAGAGTGTGATCAGTGTACTCTCTCGCTTCCTTCCTCCTCGATCGATCTATCCCCTTCGCTTTTCAGCTCGATCGAACCATCTCCGATCCTTTAATTCCCTTCTGACCCCTTCCTCCACACCTTTTGCATGCTCCGAGCAACAAAGGTTGTCGTGAATCATGCACGAGAAAGGCTAAAAAAATTTCTAGAAATAACTGAAAACTAATAACTTGGATCACCCGTGTGCGCTGCTAGCAGCTGATCGATTATTAGGTATATCTCTTAACTGTCCACCGAGCTGTGTCCTCTCGTTGGTAGGGCAGGGCTGCCTCCCACTACTAGCTCCATCTCGGCCTGCACTTTCTCCAGCCGAATTATTTTCACGCACCTTGACACTGCAGGGTGCAAGTGCAGATGCATGACCCTGTTGGACTTTGCTCTTTGCACAACTAGCAGCTTTGCGTTAACATCACTTCATGATATCACCCTGTTATTTGCAACGCAAGCAAAACATGTACAGCATGGCAACGTGTACACACATGCATGGCCATTATCGAACGGCATCAACCACGATGGTGAACGTATAAAGCCGCTGTTGCTGTCCGGGGGATCGGAGCCAACATATTACTCATCCCACTCCCTAATACTAAAAAATTGATGTTTTGATGATTAGAATGCTCCAGAAGATTACTACCAATTCAATCTCCATTACCTAAAAGTTTTTGGTAATCATCGAAACACGCATCGCTCTCACCTAAATGAAGGGGGTTCATCCTGGCCCTCTACCATATCTTTGGGAGTTGAATTTTGGTAATTGCTACGGCAACCATTACCAAAAATATAAAGTAATTATCGGTAGTGGAGAGAGAGTGTGTGTTTTGAGTGTAAGGTACGAGTAATCATCTGGAGATGCTCTTATGGCAGAATCTAGCCAATTATAGCCACGACGGGCTAGGCAGCTAGATATAGGTATTATTAGGGGCAGCCTGCACGATTAGGGTTTTGAAAAGGCAGTGATCGATATGCCCATACGCGGATTCATTTTGGAGACATCACAGCGCAGCTAGCGCTGCGTGTGCGTGGAAGAAGAGAGGCGACAAACAAATAGTAACCACATGTTGATGCTGTGAACCCTTTTAATATAATGCCCTTTTCGAGCCCTGCTGGCTGCTGGTTGGAGTGTACATGCAGCAATCTAATCAGTTTTTTTTTCTAATGGCCATTAGTGATTCTTAATGTGCACGGAGTGTGTGATCACTCCTTGGCCACATACACGCGCCAATAAGGCGCTGCCTTTTTCTTGCTGGTTTTGGAACAGATCATTTTCACTGGCAGGATTCGGGTCGCCACCAGATTGTTACCCAAAGACAGGGTAGCATATATAATTGCACGTGTTTTTTCTTAAAAAATTGTTTCCTCCCCCCCACACCGACAAACTGAATCCTGCGATCACTGTAGTAAGCATCAACCATCAAGTGATGTAAATTTTTCTCAAGCTATAAATTAATTAAACACACACCAAAAAATTGACAATTCAAACACGCTTCCGTGCGCAAGCAAGAATCAAGCTGAATTGGAATTAACATGCTATATATATGCTATATACATGTGCGAATCTGTTGGAGCAAGTGGCCTAAAATCGTGCAGCTACATATGTCTACGTTTGTGCATTAGATTGCGACGGTATAAATGTCACATTCAAGTCATTGCACAATCGCACATGCATATAGAGTACACAGCTGATCATACTGTATATATCTGCTGCAGCTATCGTCTTTTATTCCCATTTATGCTTGTTGCTTTCACCTTTCAATAAGTACAGCAGAACTGTACATATATGCATTTTTTTTTCAATTCATGATTTTATATATTAATTCATGTGAACTAAAATAGTGCCAGTTGGATCGGCATAAAATGACACGACAAAAGTGTACCGTCTATATCACAAGAAGTAAGCGATGAACATACTAGTCTTGCTTGAAATTCATTTAAATCAATTATCTGACAAAAGAGATGGACAACAATAATCATGTGTTTTCCTTATCCGTTGTTCTTCCTTTTGTATAGGTATAGCTCTGGGTACCAATTCAATTATTTATTTGATGCAAAGCTTCAAGATATTGGTTGGCGCACGAAACTTGTTTTTTCAAGAAAATTATGGTTCTTGCGCTCTGAGAGGCATGCATAATCTTATATCGGTACAACAAGTAGGATTGACAGCCCTGGTGGTCATTGGACCAGCCTCTAAAGTATACGGAACCGGACTTCAAATTAAATCCTCGCGGCGCTATTCTCTCTAGAATTTCGAGGGCAGGTAATATTGTTCATGCCTATCATAGACAGAACCTGACCCCTAGTGTCCTACAGCGCAGGGGCTATTCTAACAACCTGCAGGATCGACAACAGTGTTGTTGATTTTAGTAAGCTGAATGATCGGTATGCATGCATACACATATAGTGTTGTTGTTTTCTCCATTATTTAACACACACACACACACACATGCATTCGCAATTATCATGAACAAATATCTGTCACAACTTGCGTAATTGTACAGGCACTATTGGAGGGATTCCTTTGGTTGGACAGGAGTTTCTTTTTTAGAACAGAGCGGTTTGATTCTAATCAAATCGGAGCTGGCAGCCGGCATAAAGATATACCGCATGGTAGGTACTCAATCATGAATAAATTATTTGGAGAGAGAGAGAGAGAGAGAGAGAGAGAGAGAGAGAGAGAGAGAGAGAGGAGAGAGAGAGAGAGAGAGAGAGAGAGAGAGACTGTGAATAATGGACTGGACGGAGACGTAGATAAAGTTTCCAGCGAGAAAGATCGAAATAATCCATGTTAACTGGGTGGATGATGCATACTGCGATCTTATTCCTCCTGCAGCCATACATATTCTGCACGTGTATATATAGCAGCATAGAAGCTAGACCGATGGATAGATCAATCTGAATTATGGAAATGGTTGGTTGCCTAGTTGGTGCGTGCTTCTGCATGTACCTGTCTGTAGTGAGTATAGCTTCTGAAATTTAATTTGATGGATTCGGATGTACATATATACATCCATGCACCCTCCACCAGCAATCCACAAATGCAATTCGCCCTCAGTTCAAGAATCGACATATTTTACTTTGACCCGGCCCAATCTTCAGACCCAGACTTAACCAGCAAAAGATACTAGTACTTCACTGCAATGGAACCGGTTCCTTTGCAATGCCACTGGCACGCGGGTCCTACTGTGCTGGGGCTTGGGACGAGTCCTTGCAGTACTGCAGAAGAGGTTCGTCCCACCACATCATATTCAACATTTCTAGAATATTTTCTTCGATGGTCGAGGGCTTTTGTTTTTCTTAATTATTTTTCTCAGGGGGAGGTTTCTGATGTAGCGGGGGAAATCCCCGACCAACATCTCCTAACCAAAAACCATCTTCCACTTGGTAAATAATTCTCATGAAATGTATTAAATAAACTAAATAACCTTGGGTATTTGAAAAAACATAAAAGAAAAAAAAATAAAGCTCAGATTTTTTTTAAAAATAAATCTAGTATCGTATATAGTTAAACCCAACATAGTCCATGAGCATTTTCAAATATGGAATGTCGTCTTACAATGATGCTGATTTCTACTCAAATCAAACGTGTTGAAACCTTGCCAGATATGGCCTGCCTTAAATTTTATTCTGAATATTTTTTGCGAGGAATTATTCTGAATATAATCACTAGAGAAAGCAATGTCGCAGCGACCCCTGTGGGGTGTACTACCCCATTAAGGCGCCAGCAATAGGAGCAAAAATGTGGCTGGTGATACAGAGGTAAAAGGGACAAGCGATGGGGAAACAGCCACAAGAAACAATCTTGCTGTAGACTGCTAGTTAACGTCTGTTTGACGACTCAATTTACATATATTTGCGACGACATGCATGTTAACAAAGCATGCACTGCAACTCTGGATTGTCAGGTAACCGACGTTGGTGTGTGTACATCTGAAGAGATACCTCAGATTGCCAGCACAGCACGCAGATTCTTCCAAGCGGTAGATCGATCGATCGATGACCTGGCCTCCAGGCACCAATGGTATTAGACAGTACAGTATCCGATCGATAGCTCGATACTCTGCTGATTGAATCTCCACGCACGCATGGCCGACAGCCACGGCGAGACATCCAGCAGGAACCATTAACCCGCCAGCCGGCCACCAAACACGGGCGGCCCGACATGCACACCTGTCCCGCTTGGCACGACGCCAACAAGGCTCTATATATATGTGACAACATGTGCCGGTACACATAACCAAAACTAGCGAGGTGTCCCGCGCAAATAGCGCGGGTAGCTAGTATTGTTTTTTATCCTAATATTTAGGCTCTTTTTAACTTTGAATTAAATGATTTTGTTTTGATGTTTCATTTTCATTGTTTTATCCTAAGGGTCTAGAGTCTAGATCAAGATATATAGCATCTTTTTTTATCATCATATTTATAGCACAAAATATGTACTCATGATAAATAGGGATGGTATATGTAGAAACATAGTTTTCATTTTTATTAAAAGCGACATAATCTTTTAGTCACATAATGTAAATTTCCTTAAGTTACCACAATGATATTCTTAGGTTTTAAAGAATCGATATGGGTGATTTTATTGAGAGGAGCTAGCTAATGTAGCCAGCCCTATTCAGCCCAATTATTATGTCCAACTGGGTTAGTTTCTAGCGTATTTGTTTTTTGTGAAACGTAGTATAAATGTATAGCTTACATACATGAATGCATATCTGACATGTCTCTTAAATCTTGTATTGGTGGATCCATTCATTTGCGAGTTGATAAAGCTACCTTCTAGCCGCGACGGTGTGGCTTCTTCACTTTTTGTGTAGGTGGTGTGGTGTCAAGAGGTTGATATTGTTGAATTTCCTCTGCTCTTCCACTTTGCCACCCCGATCGCCTTATCACTTCACTCCCTAGGTCACATAGCACTTTTGTGTCGATCCGGTAGATATGTCTCTTTGCCACGTGATGCTCTCTTCATGCTTTTGATCACTTTTTTTGTTTTTGTGAATTTATTGATGATTTTCAAATTCTAAGAAAAATAGCCATATTAGGACACTCAGTTCGCTTTTTTTGTAGTATATTCATTTGTGAGCTGATAAAACTACCTTCTAGCCGCAATGTGGCTTCTTCACTTTTTTTGGTAGGTGGTATGGTGTCAAAGGTTGATATTGTTGAATTTACTCTACTCTTCCACTTCGCCAGATCCTATTGTCTTATCCATCAACTTTGTCAAATCTCTTGGTGGTTACTTCACTCCCTAGGTCACCTGGCACTTTTATGTCAATTTGGTAGATAGATCTCTTTTTCATGTGATACTCTCTTCATAATATCACTTTTTTGTTTTTGTAAATTTATTGGTGATTTGCAAATTTTGAGAAAAATAGCCGTATTAGGACACTCAGTTCGCTTTTTTTTCCTGTAGTTCACAATATGATGTATTTTCTTTATTATTAATATGGCAATTTCTAGTCTTTTTGTGTGGTCATAGAGACTCTTTTAATACCCAACTCATAAGACAATATATCCATCAGGATTTTGTCTACATCAGGGCATGCTAGTTAGTTCCGTTAAACCAAGAATCTATTTGATTAGTTCATTTATGTTTTTCCTCATAGTGCTACTTTTAAGCATGAAAAGACACACATATATATGACTTCGACAAACTCACTTGTAAGCTATTTTGGAAACCTGCTGCAATTTCCTTTAAGTTGTGGGCATAGTTATTACCTGCTTAAAAACCATAAACCGATATAAAATCCAAACTAAAAACATAGCTTGCAGTACGTTTGACGCACATTCTAATGTTACCTGACCAGTTCTTTTGAAATTTCTTTTATACTCCTCTTGTTCGGATGTGCATGTTGCAGCCACGCAAACTAATTTGATCGTGGTTGATTTGAAGTTGCTCCTAAACTACACCAGCCGCCTAGGCTTGCCTCATCACAACTCCTGACCAGGCTGCTGTTCAATCTAAAATATAAGATTCCATATTTAGTACATGTCGCATGTACAATATTGCGTATGGAGTATGGACTCTTGAGCTAATTATTTTTATTCCTAACTTTTAAATATATTTGTTAGTTGTATTAGACATGGACTCTTTAGGTG